>NW_026015233.1:7500-62500 GCF_020379485.1 Brassica napus | reverse complement strand
AACAAGTCCGACACAAGTCGTGACGATATATGTATGTGACAAAACAGCCACAATTAGCAACTAATAATCATGTCACAAAACCGTCATTTTTTGTGACCATTACACCGTCTCATTTTCGTAACTCGGTGTGACGAAACATTGGTCTCCAATTGTCACAGCTAAGGACTAATACGTAGTCACTAAACAGTCTAATTTCGCTACTAATTTGCAGTCACAGGGAAAAAAACCTTGGAACACCACTAGAGAGGATTTCTGTGAGAGAGTACTTTAGTGCTATAATTATGACGGCTAGTTGTGAGGTTAGTTATATATTAAGGAGAACCGTAGGGTTTTTGACGGCTTAATAGAATATTTAATCAATAAATAAGCATAATTATTTAACGGGGATTTTGGCAAATTTTTATGGCGGTATCTTATAATTTCAGAATGCCGCTTCTAATGATCGAAAGTTCCTAAATTAACTTCGGTATGTAGATTTGTAATTAAGAAGTAACTTATTGTATTCAAAAATAAACTAAAAATCAACATAAAATGCAAAAAAAAAAAAATTAATCAAATTCTTCATCACTTATTTCGATATCAGGATTTCCATCTTCAGCCTCTGAACCAAGTTCTTCTTCCTCTTCCATATAATCAAGATCTTCTGCTTGACCATGTACATGTGCTAGTGTCTCAACGTGCAGTGGATCAACACAAACAATTGGATCAACATTTTCATATTGCATTGCAGTAAAATCCAAATTTTTGCTGACCAGTACTTTTCCCCTTGGTTGTATCATGATTGCTGCTTTCCAGTTTTGATCCTTTTTCTGTTTTATCCGTGGATATGGAACATAACATACTTGATCTGCTTGTGAAGCCAAAATAAAGGGGTCATATTTACCATGACGTCTGCTGACATTAACATCGATAATCCCTGACTTGTTTATGCGTATGCCTCTCTCAGTGATCGAATCATACCAATCACATTTGAAAAGTACAACTTTAAGATGTACTGGTCCTGGGTAATGAAGCTCCAAAATTTCTCTTAGTACTCCATAGAAATCAGGCTCTTCACTTGAGCCACAAGATGTTATGCCCTTAACACAAACTCCATAATTTGCACTAGTTTTATCTTTTCCCTAGTCGTATGTCTGAAATATATATCCCCGAAAAAAATACATTGGCCAAGAGATAACCTTTATCATTGGACCATGTACGAGTGTCTGCAACCATTTTGGATATAAATTTTCCTTTGAAGTATCTTCCACCTGATTTGTATCAACATAAATATTTAGTTTAAAATAAATTAATAAACTAAGTATCTATCAGAAATAATAAGAAAACTTCACATGTTTTTGTAGCCAGATTGAAAATCTCTGTTCTTTAAGCGTGATTAGATTGTCTCCAGTAATCCCAGGTTAAGAAACATTCATACTCTCATCAAACAACCTATATAAAAAATCCCACCGTGAACAATGACGAATGCTTATATATTCTGTATATGAAAAATCAATTGATGTGCCTTTATTTTTGTGTACCTTTCAAATGGCCCTAGCTCCTCACAATTAAGCAGAACATATGTATGTGCGATGTCTGGTATATCACTACACTGATCATCATGATTTCCTCCATCATAGTGTCGATCTTCTGCTCGGGCTTTCGTTTTGATATGTGGTTCAAAGTAGTAATTACCAAAAGTTGAAATCTCTTCATTAATGTATTGTTCTACAATAGAACCTTCAACTTTCGCCTTATTTTTCACCATTTTTTTTAGATGCCCCATGTGTCTTTCGAAAACATACATCCATCGAATGGAGGAAAAAATTTCTTCAAAATGCAAACAGAGCCGACCCTGGGCTAAAGTCCGTGAAGTTAGGGTTTTAGGCGCTAATATTCTGATATAGGTTAGGGGCGCCAAATGTTTGACAAATAATTATCATTGGCCTAGTGGTTGAAGCTTTATTGGTTTTCCCTTACGGGTGCAGCAGCGCAAGTTCAATGCTTAAGTTTTACCTTTCTTTGTTATTTTATTTCTAATACGGTAGAGAATCTGATTGATTTTGATTCCTTTATTGATAATCGTAGTTTCCATGTTTATATAGTTTATTAAATGATTCTTTAATTGTAGTCATATAAACTAAAACAAACCAACTATAAACAAAAATCTAATATCCTTTTCTAAAGTCTAAACTCATATATTTAATTTTCTTCTACTAATTATCTTATATTTCACCCAATTACTTTTTTGTATCTTTAAAAGCTAAAAATAAACATGAAATTTGTTTTTGAATCCAAATACTCTCTCTTGGAACTTTGACAATTTGAAAGATTCATTAAATTTGCAAACTAATTATATAAACCAGTTTCAAAATGATGTTTTCTACTGTCGTATTTACCTGATTATATATTTTTCATTTGAATTAATTATAACACTAATCATTTTCATGCATTTTTAGTAAATGTTATTGAAAGCAAAATAATAACTCAATTAAGTGGTTACAAAACGAATAAGTAGTTACAACCAGAGAAAGTTGTAGAAATTATTATTTTTTATTTTAGATCAATCTATTAGTTTTTGATGAAATTTCTGGTTCAATCTATCAACCTCAAAAAAAATTTTGGTTTAGAAAGATTAAGTGAAAAGTAATTGTTTTTAGAAGGCATTATTTTGTTGGTTCGCTTTAGGCCCCACAACGCTCAGGACCGGCACTGATTGCAAAGAACCATGCGTATGTTTTGATCTAATATTGCAACACTGTCTTTATGCAATGTCCGTGAACAAAGATTCCGAAAAAACAAGCTAACACCTATAAAACAGATAACAAAATAAGATAGAGTTATGTAAATATTAAATTTAATCAGAAACATATTTTGAAACAGAGCATAGTCGTTCCAAGTCTATCTAAGAGCAAACAACACTTTATAAGACATTTAGAAGAAAAAACATAAACTAAAAGTCAAAGAAACCTTGACGGCAACGTCTAAAGCCTTAACGTAAACGACGCAAAATTATCTAACCAACTAAAAATTTTTTTTGTTATTTTTTTTAGCATAAATGTTAAGATTTATAACCATTTTCTGAGTTTTACAATGTTGTGAGGAAACACAACTTATTACAAAGAGCAAAATAGAGAAGGAGAGGAGAGATTGAGGAGAGCCTTAAAGAGAGTCTTGGGTAGCATTAACTATAGGGGGAAACAAACCAAAAGTACAGCTCAAGCAAAGAGGGAGTTGAAGCAGTCATCGACCGGAGAGACAGCAACCTATCCCGCATACTTCTATCCACCACCCTGAAGAAAGCTTCCGGAGACAAGGCGGTGTCTTTGAAAATACGAGCATTTCTTTCGCGCCAGAGGTTGTATATAATAACTTGGTTCAGGAGTTTCAGAACAGCTACAGCCCGAGAAGCGTGAGGTCCTTGAAGCTGCTGGCATCGAGCGACTACTGCTGCGACGGAGTTAGGAGGAGACGCCAAGTACCTGCCACAAAAGCGATTCCAAAGAGCAACAGCAAACGAGCATTCAAAGAAAAGATGGGAATGTGATTCATCAGCAGAAGTACATAGGACACAACCTGATGGAAGAGATAATCCCCAAGAAATCAATCTGTCACGAGTTGGTAGTCTTCGAAGGAAGGCTGTCCAAGTAATAAAAGAACAACGTGGTATTTCCTCTTTGAACCACACTGTCGAGTGCCAAGGAACCACGGTGTTAGGAACTCGTAATCTCCCCCAAGTAACGCTTGAAGAAAAAGTAGCCGCAAAGCCACCGGATTGAATTTTCCACAAGTAAACATCACTGACATTTGCTTCACATGGAACATTCAATGTAGATAGTATAATCTGCAGGGTTACTGCATCTTCAGACCGGGCAGGGGGAAGGTTCCAGTGACCATTGCGAACTGCTTGTGAGACAGTAGCATCTAGAGGAATCCTTAGGGTTGCAGGCCCTGAGCTACCGAATAGGAGATTTAGAGGACCCAGCTCAGTCCAGTAATCATACCAAAACAAAGCTGTCTGTCCATCTCCGACGCTGCAGCGAAGATAGAGTGGAAGTTGCAGCCTTAAATCCAGCATACTTCTCACAGTCTTTGAAAAACTAGGCGAATCGTTGATAAGCCAGAGACTCCTGCCTCGAAATCTGTTACTTTGCAACAAAGGAACCCATAATGAACCCGACGCAGAGAAAAAGAGCCAAACTCTCTTTAATCTGAAAACCATTTCAAATTCCTCAAGCTTTCTCAATCCGAAACCACCTTCAGACTTCGGCTTACAGATATCAGACCAAGAAACTCTAGCTCCAGCCGCTGAGGAAGTACTATTTTTCCAGAGGAAACCCGAGCACAAAGAATCCACCTTTGCATAAAACCACTTGGGTAAGACAAAGACGGAACTCAAGAAATTAACCATGCCATATATAACCGAGGAGATCATCTGGACTTTGCCAGCAAATGAAAGAAATTTCACTGTCCAGGAATGCAGCTTATCGGTTATACGATCCACAAATGGTTGAAAGGTGGCAGCGGAGATCCTTTTTGGACTCAAAGGCAGTCCTAAATATCGCGTTGGAAACTCCCCCCGCTTAAAACCCAAGAGATCACTCAAGGCTGAGACTTGAGTGGCCGAGTAGCCTCCGTAAAAAATCTCAGATTTAGTCCCATTAGTATCTAACCCCGACCAATCCTTAAACTTGCGCATAACATCTTTAATACCTGAAGTTGAAGCCTGAGAACCATCCGAGAACACCAAGAGATCATCCGCAAATAATAAATGAGTGAGTTTAGGAGATGTACAGAGCGGGTGTAAGCTAAAAGCACCGTCAGACTCAGCCTTGTTCAGTAAAACCGATAACACTTCCATAAGCATAATAAACAGATAAGGAGAGATGGAGTCGCCTTGTCGGAGTCCCTTTTTACCCTCGAAGAACCCTGCTAATTCGCCATTAATGGCGACAGAGAATCTGGGTGAGGAAATACATTCAGCAATCCAGGAGATAAACATCGGGGGAAATTGCTGAGCTTCCAGCACCTTAATTACAAAATCCCAGCAGACAGTGTCAAAGGCTTTACGGATGTCAATCTTCAGCATAGCACTCTTGAGACACGAGGATTTGTTGTAATCCTTGATCAGCTCAGTTGCTAGTAATACATTCTCCCCTAGACTCCGGCCTTTCAAGAAAGCCGCTTGGTTGGGGCTTACACACTTCGTAAGGATTGGCTTGAGCCGGTTTGCAATGATCTTGGAGATAAGCTTATAGACAATATTGCAACAGCTGATGGGTCTGAAATCACCTAACGAGCAAGCTTGAGTCTTCTTCGGAATTAGAGCTATAGCAGTGGTATTCATGTCTCTGAGCAAACGACCATTTCTAAAGAACTCACTAACTGCCTTAGTTACATCCTCACCAACTGTATCCCACGAAGCTCTGATAAATTCCACCGAATAGCCATCAGGACCTGGGCTCTTATTCAATGGCATTGAGAACAATGTTGCTTTAATTTCTGCCGCAGAGACGGGGCGCTTCAGATAGTCTTGTTGTAGATCTGAACAGCGGAAAGGAAGCAAGTTACTCAACTCCTCCGTGGTGGCTGGGGAGAAGGGAAGGTCTGTGGAGCCAAGAATCCCCTGAAAATAGTTAGCAGCATGCGCCTTAATGTCCTCCACCGCGTACAACACATTCTCATTCTCATCTTTTAGAAAATGGATGTGATTCCTTGAAGCATGATGAGATACCATTCGATGGTAGAACGGTGTATTACGATCCCCAACTTCTGCCCATCTAACCCTTGATCTCTGCTTATAGTACTTCTCTTCTGCCTTGAGTAATACGTTCAATTTTGTCTGCTCCAAGTGCTCCTCACGAGCAGTAGGACCATCAGGAGAAGTAAGTAACCGCCTTTGAAACTCGTCAACTCTTTCCTTCTGAGCTTTAACCCTTTGGGATATACCGCTAAAATGACGTTTGTTGAGTCTTCGCAGAGGCTTCTTTAACATCTTAAGTGAACGTACAAGCTTAAACTGATCTGTTCCAATAACGTGACTGCAGTTCCATGCTCCACTCACTGTCTCACCATATTCCGGGATGTCTATTATATGATGAAAGAACTTAAAATGCTTAACAACCTGACGTCTGATAGCCGGCATCCGAAGAAGGCAAGGAGCGTGATCGGACTGTGACGGGTCAAGAAAGTTTGCGAAAGAATCAGGAAAAAAGGATGACCAGGCCTGATTGATAAAAGCATGATCGATCTTTGTGGAAATAGGATTATCATCCTGACAGTTCCTCCAAGTAAAAGGCAACCCTTTTTCTTGAGCTTCGAATAACTGAGCATCTTGTAACCCAAGGTTGGCTTCGTCCATGCCTGAATCATCAACACGGGATGATGAGTGATTTGAGTGGTGAGAGGAACGCAACATTTGATTAAAGTCTCCTAGGACACACCAAGGATGATCTGAGACCGGAGTAGAAGCTTGTAGCTCCGCTAAGTGAACCCATAGACTTGACCTTTCCTCCAGTAAGTTAAACCCATACACAAAAGTGACCGTTAGGGAGACATTATCAGCAAGGAGAGTGACTCCACAAGTGACTGATTGAGGCGTTGCGCTGTAGACAAACAAAGTAACTCTCGGATCCCAGACTAGAACAATACGCCCATAATCATTTGCTTCATAGTTTCCAAAATAGTTCCATCCCCTAGGTATAGCTCCCAAAATTCTCTCTTTATTACTCTCCAAAATGTGTGTTTCTAAAAAAGCTCCGAAAAGTGGCCTATGGATATTAATCCAATCTTTGGTCATGTTGTGGCGTCTTTCACTATTCAGTCCACGAATATTCCACGCAAAAAAACACATATCTAATGATTTTAGTTGTGTTTTGTGGTCTTACGACCACTCCTCCTGTTTTTAGGCAGGAAAAAAGATTTGTCTCGATCCTCTGTCTGATCTCGACTATGAGAGCCCTGATCAGCAAGCAGGGTCGGAATAGTAGTATCCTCAGCAGTCACTCCGGAAGGTAGGACAATATCAGACGTTACTGAGATCACTAAAGGGTCTGAAGAGGGAATATCAGCCTCAATCAGAGTCTGTATCTCACTTAGTACACTAGTCTCATGGAGGATCAAACCATCGACAGCAGGATCTGAAACTATACCGGTACCAACCTCAGTAGGAACCGAAACCTCTGGAGAGGCTGCGGCCAACTCATCAGCGATTACATTCTTTCCATCTTCAACAACTTGGTCATCACCACTTTCATGCTGATCCCCATCTGAAGCCTGATCTAATCTAGCAAGACTAGCAAACCGATTTGACACAACAATAGCTTCAGGAACTGCAGCTACTTCAGCTGATAACTCCTGATAAATTTCACCTTCTTCTAGGACCGTAGGAGCATTGGCCTGATTAGGATCTGAGGTAGCGTCAGAACCAAATGTTTCAATCTGAATGTCCAGCGCCTCAACAGAAGGAACTTTACTAATTTCACGAACCACTGGAACGTAACAGGGAACTGATTTCTTCTTCACCATATTATCTCTCGAACAGCCAGGACGTGATTTCGATCTTCTACGAAAGGGTTCCTCAATGAACTTCCTTACACTTTGGTGACCCACTGACCCTTCCTTAACGCCAAATGTGCACTTGTCAGTCTTGTGACCAAATCTCTTGCAAGAGTCACAGTTAACAGGGAGCCAGGGATACGAGACTTCAATCTGAACTTCCTTCCCATTCGAGAACCCAGAGATGATCCTCTGAGGTAACGGAGCAGTAAGATCCACCTTCACATACAGTTTAGCCACCGCAAAGTTTTCCTTACGCTCGGTTTCAGGGGCAAGAGACTCAGGCTTCCCGATGGCCGTAGCGATACGACTCAAGCTTTCCTTATTGAACAAAAGATACGGGACATTAATATCGACAAGGATAAAGGCACGTTATTACAACTAAAAACAGAGCACTACGTAAACAGAGCACACTATTTATGAAACTTTATATATAGAAAATTGTTTTAAACAAAGCAAAATTATCTCACCATATATTAAAACTAGAGCACTAACGTGAACTTTAAAGTCTAACAAATAAATGTCAGTTTCTTTAATGGTTCTTAACAAAACATATATAAATCTATATAAAGCAAAACTTTAGGAGGCAAAAGCACCTCATAGAATCAGTTTGACAAAACACATAAGTGAGTTTCTTCGTAACAGACAAAATTCTAGGACAGCAAGACTCGACAACGCAAAAGCACCTCACAGAGTACTACGAACTCAAATCCAAACATATTTTGAAACAGAGCATAGTCGCTCCAAGTCTATCTAAGAGAAAACAACACTTCATAAGACATTTAGAAGAAAAAACATAAACTAAAAGTCAAAGAAACCTTGACGGCAACGTCTAAAGCCTTAACTATTTTGTATATAAGAACTGCAGATCATTAAAATTTAAAACAGAATATACTGACATGTTTTAAAGCAAAGCACTACGAACTCAAATCAAAACAGAGCACTATGAACTCAAATCAAAGCAGTAGCCTCAAAAAATAACTGAAAAATAGAGAAACGACCAGAGACAAAAATATAAATGTAATAAAAAGTTTTGTGTTTACCTGATAGTGCTTCGTGCACAGATTTATCCATAAGTTCAGCAAACGCAATTGGAATGAGCCGTTGCATTAGAACATGACAATCGCGACATTAGAACAGACTCGATGCATATCCATCAGAAAACTTAACATCTTTTTCAAGCCATTTTAAGAAAGCTGTTTTTGCATCAGCTTGTAGTCTGAAAATTGGGATGGGAACCTTGCCATCAGTTGTTAAGTGTAGATCTTTCCTGTTACAATACTCTTCCAAATCAAGTCGTGATTTGATGCCATCCTTTGTTTTTCCTGGAACATTCAGCAGAGTATTGATGATATTATCGAAAAAAAAATTTCTATATGCATCACATCAAGATTGTGTCAAAGTTTATGATTCTTCCAGTAAGGTAACTCCCAAAAAATGCTTTGCTTGTGCCAGTTGTGAATGTCACCATAACCCTTTAAGCACCCATGGTTTCCTCCGCAATCAACTGTTTTTGGCATACCATTTACCTCGTTCCATATTTCCTCGCCTGCAAGCAACTCAGGTGGATCGTCAGTCACAACCCTCCCTCTTTTAAAATTTTTCCTATTGCGCCGGTAGCTATGATCTGCTGGTAGAAAACGACGATGACAATCAAACCAACTTGTTTTTCTGCCATTCTTCAAATGAAATGCATCAGTCTGGTCCATACAATAAGGGCATGCCAATCGACCATGAGTTGTCCATCCAGAAAGCATAGCATAAGCAGAAAAGTCAATTATTGTCCACATAAGCACAACTCGTAAGATAAAGTTCTCCTTAGTAGAAATATCATAGGCCTCAATCCCATTAACCCACAGATCCTTTAACTCTTCTATCAGTGGCTGAAGAAATATATCAAGACTTCTCTTAGGATGATTAGGACTAGAATGGTTAGAAACATAAATTCTTGTTTCATGCACATCTCAGGTGGCATATTATACGGAGTCAGAATAACAGGCCATAGCAAATAATTATGTCCAGACATACCAAATGGATTAAAACCATCCGTGCATAACCCAAGGTAAATATTTCTCGACTCAGATGCAAATTCAGGATATACCTCAAGAAAATGTTTACATGCTTCTCCATCTGAAGGATGACATATTTCTCCACCATTCATTGTATGTTCTGCGTGCCATCTCATGTCTCTTGCAGTATTATTAGATTGATACAATCGCTTCAATCTATCTCCAACTGGAAAATAAAACATTTTGTTGTATGCAACCTTTTTCTGTCCAGACTTTTGAGTAGGTCGATATCTGTCTTTTTTTGCAGAATGGACAGTTTTCTAGGTTTGCGGAATCCTTCCAAAATAGCATACAATTATCTTGGCAAACATCAATTTTCTGATAAGGTAAACCTAAAGACCGCATAAGCTTCTTTATATCATAGTAAGAATTCATTGAATTGTTACCTTGTGGCAAATACTCTTGCATCATCTGAGAAACCGAATCCATACAATTTTGAGGCAAATTATAATCTGTCTTCAAACTCATGAGTCGAGCTGCTAAAGAAAGTTGTGAAAGACCTTCTTTACATCCATCATAAATTGGATGTTTGGCAGCATCCAAAATATTGTAAAACCTTTTAGCCTCAGCGTTAGGCTCTTGTTCCATATTCTGATCGAATGAAAGTTCCTGATTACCATCTGCATATGCATCTGATACCTTTGACACGTAAGGATTTACTGTCTCGGTTTGAGAGTCAAAACCAGAAGCATCTTCACTAGCAATTATATTCTCAGGATTGTTTAGAATATTATAATTCTCTTTGTGAGAAATCCAAACTCAGTAGTTGCATGTAAAACCCCTATTATATAGATGACTCCACACAGATTTTTCTTCTAATAATCTTCCATTGTCACACTTATAACATGGACAAAAAAGCTTGCCATTCTCGAGAAATAGAGGTTGTTTCTTTGCAAATTCAATAAAACTCTCTAAACCTTGACAAAAAGTTTCTGAAACTTGATCAGTGGAGCCATCGATTCTTTCATACATCCACTTTCTTGCAATTTTAATATCATTATTCAGTGACATTATTTTCTACAGCAGAGAGCTTCTTTTTCCTTCTCCTCGACAGTAGATGGCCTGAGAATCAAATTGGAGTACTCTTTTCTGTTTTCAAAGGTCTCGTACGTATACTATGTATAAAGAGATTAGGATTCTAATTAATAATATAAAAAGGAAATAATAAAGTATATTCCATATTAGATAAGGACTATAGTCCTTATAAATAGTTATGCACTGAATAAAAAAAATGTAACATTGACATATGTTTGTAAAAGAATTTCTCTCAATTTTTAAATATTGTTATGCAACTATTTTTATAGACTCAAAGGTTTGTCACAAATCGTGAAAAAGTAAACATGAGATATTTAGTTTTAGTTAACTACAAAATTATTACGTTATTTATGTAAAAGTTTGCAACAATAGATATATCTTTTGTCGGTGTTAGTTAATGACTAAAGGTGAGTCACACTTACGTACCAAATAGAGACGTATCTTTCCATCACTGTTTCGTATCCAATTTGTGATGATACGTATAGTCACAATACCATCACGACCGTTACGTTTAATACTATAGTAACAATTACGTCGGTAGTTGTGACTACATATAGCAACGACTTACATCGTCATAATATAGTGATGAAACAACTACAAAATTAAGATGAAAAAACACAGTCACAACTACGTATTAAAAACGTCACTAAATTGTGACCGAGACACTTCGTCTCAAGATGTAGTCACAATATATCCTTTTTTTGGTATTGTTGTTTTCTATAGAGTTTAGGATCCTGATATGGTTTGTAGTCACAATATATCCCCCTCTCGTGGGACTTTGTATCCATCTTCCATAGGCATCCTTGCTGTCTTTCCTCCATAAGCACCTGCTCCTTTCAAGAGATCAAGTGTGTACTTTCTTTGGGACATGAATAAACCTTCCTTGGATCTACATATCTCAATTCCAAGAAAGTATTTCATTTCTCCCAAGTCTTTAATCTCAAAGATGGATTTAAGAAACTCCTTGGTGGCTATGATACCTTCCTTATCACTTCCTATGATAATGATATCATCAACATACACAAGGAGTGCAATCATACGTGAGGGAGTAGTGAGAGTGAAGAGAGTGTTATCTAGTTCAGACTTCTTGAAGCCTCGGCCATTTAAGGTAGTGCTCAGCTTGTTGTACCAAGCTCTTGGTGATTGCTTCAACCCATAAATAGCTTTCTTCAATCTCAACACATTTCCCTTCTTCACTAAGTGTTCCAAGCCTGGTGGAGGATACATATAGACTTCATCCTCAAGTTCTCCTTGTAGGAAGGCATTCTTCACATCCATTTTCCATAAGCCCCATCCAAGGTTCACAGCCAAGCTTAGTACAATTCGGATTGTATGCAACTTAGCTACTGGTGCAAATGTCTCAATGTAATCCTCTCCATAAGTATGAGTGAAGCCTCTTGCAACGAGTCTTGACTTCTTCCTATCAATCTGTCCATCAGCCTTGTACTTAATCGTGAAGATCCATCTACTAGTCACAGCCTTCTTTCCCTTAGGTAGCTCACTCTCATACCATGTATCATTCTTTATCATAGCTCCTGCTTCAGCTCCAACTGATTCCTTCCATTCTTTATCCATCATTGCCTCTTCATAGCTTCTTGGGACATAACTTGAATCCAAGTTTACAATGAAAGCACAATGTTCTTCAGGGTATTGAGCAAAGGAGCACACAGCGAGAAGGATGCTCCACAGCTTGGGCATTGTAGTACACTCGCGTGTTTACCCAACTAGAAGGATCCTTTCTCAGCCTTGTGCTTCTCCTCAATACTGGTTGTTCTTGTTCTTGAACTGGCTCAGCTTGTGCACTCGGTTCCTGTACTTCATTCTGAGGTTCTTCATCTTCTTGGCTTTGCTCACCTTGATGATGAGAACCTGAGTTGAACTCTTCTCCTTCCTCACTCAAGCCGGCTCCTTCTTGGCCATTTTCTTGAGTTTCAGGTTCACTTCCCCCCCCCCCCCCCTCATGATCAAGGTGAGGTGTTTGAGCAGATCTAATAGGTTCGTTTGAGCTCCCTCCTTGGCCTCCACCACTCGTGGACTGATCCTGGTTCATCTTGATGCCTAGACCTTCCAAGATAATCCTTAAGACTCCAGCCTTATCTTATGTGAGATCCTTCAAATCTTCTTGATTATTTTCCTCATAGTACCCTCTTTCTTCAATAAACTTCACATCTCTAGATACAAGTACCCTTCTAGCTTCTGGATCATAACACTTGTATCCCTTTTGAGTTGTTGAGTAGCCAATGAACATTGCCTTTCTGCTTCTTGCTTCTAACTTGTTCCTCAACTCCCCTGGTACTAGAACATAGCATAAGCATCCAAAGACTCTCATGTATTCCAATGATGGCTTGTGCTTGTTCAGAACTTCAAATGGTGCTTGATCCTTCAACACCTTTGTAGGAATTCGGTTAATTAGATAGCATGCAGTGGATACATCATCACTCCAAAATCTCTTGGGTACATTAGCTTGGAACATCAGGGACCGAGCCACCTCCATCAAGTGTCTGTTCTTTCTCTCGGCCACACCATTCTGCTGAGGTGTGTAAGGACAGCTTGTTTGATGAAGAATTCTATGATGACCTAGATGACTCTTAAATGCATAGCTTGTGTACTCTCCTCCATTATCTGATCTCAAAATTTTAATCTTAGCATGATAGTGGTTAGTCACATAAGCTTGAAAGTTCTTAAATGCATCTATCACCATATCTTTTGATAAAATTAAAGTTAACCAGGTGTATTTAGATTTTTCATCAATGAATGTGACAAAGTACTTATGATTATCTCTAGATAAGCTAGGTGCAGTCCAAACATTAGTATGATTTAAATCAAAGCAATTTTCATAAACAGTAGATGTTCTTGGAAACACATTCTTACAATGCTTGCCTAAGATGCAAGCTTCACAATTCTTATTTTCAAAAACAACACCTGGTAACATCAAGTTCATCTAGCATGCCACAATGCATCTTTATTTAAACTAGAAGCAGAAGTAAATGAGCAGTTATAGTTGGAAACATGATCACGCTTCTCAAGCATGTATAAATCTCCTTTTGTAACTCCTTTTCCAATCAATTGGCTGCTCTCAATATCCTAAACCTTCACATCATTAGGACTGAATATAACATTGCAATTCAAATCAGTAGTGCATTTCTTAACTGAAAGCAAATTTGAAGTGAATTCAAGAATATAAAAAGCTCTAGTGTTCTTATCAAATAGTTTCAAGTTTCCTATTCTCTTAATAGGTATCTTATCACCATTTGCAATCATCAAATGCCCATTAGTTGGTTCTATGTCTTTCATCAGGTTGGTGTCACTAATCAGATGATGAGATGCACCAGAATCAACAATTAATGGTTTAGATGCATTGCTAGCACTATGACAGATACTAATTGGTGATCTATATGCATTCATCCTAGCATTTCTATCAAGGTAATGCTCAGTTCCAACTTTACTATCAGTCCTAGCAATCTCAGCCACATTAGGAGTCATTTCTATAGTTCTAGCAATCATAGATGCACCAAATGAGTACCCATGAATGTTACCATTATCCTTGAGCATTTTGATGAGTGCATCCATCTCGGATTTCCTAATGAAGTCCTGATCATTGCGTCGGGGGTTGGGCGCTCTGGTATAGGTCATCAAAGCCTTGCCATCACCTTCACGGTTCTCCACTTCAGCTCCTCGGTTAGATGGCCCGGCTCCACTTGATCCTTCAGTCATGTGAGCTCTTGCCTCTCTCTCCTTCATGAACTTAGCCGGCTTCAAGTGTGGATGAAGTATCCAGCACTGGCTCTTCTTGTTTCCATGCTTCTTGCAATGATCACAGTTCCCATTGAACTTCCTGTCCTCATACTTGTTTTGAGCAGCTTTGTTGGCTTGTGGAGTCTCTTCTAGGTCAGAGTGCGCAGCATTTGCAAGAGACAAGTCTCCCTTGCTTCCAAACAAGCCAATTGAGCCCTGCTCTTTTTGTATCTGAGCACACACATCTTCAAGATCAGGTAGTCTCTCGGACCTCAGCATGTGCTTGATTAAGCCATTGTAGCTTGGATTCAACGTGAGCGGCAACCCAAAACCTTATCCTGCTCACGCCTCTCATTTAGCAGCTCCGGATCAACTGTGCTTGGCCTCAACATCTCTAACTCAGACCAAAGAGACCGGAACCTCCCCAAGTGCTTAGTAAACTCCATGTCATCTTGAGCTAACCCATTGATTGCCTTCTTGACTCCAAACACTCTACTCAGATTAGAAGTGTTTCCATACACTTTCTTCATAGTATCCCACAGCTCTTTGGCTGTCTCACAGTAGCTATAAGCATCTAAGATAGCCGACTCCAATGAAGCATGAAGGACTGACATCACCATCATGTCTTCTTGTTGCCACTTCTCTACATCACTCTCCGTGGGACTCTCCTTGTCGCCTCCTTGAGTAATAGCCATTGGAGCCTCACCAGATGTGATATGCTTCCACAAACCCTTGCTTCCCACAGCAGTCTTCACCATCCTAGACCAGACTAGGTAGTTTCTCCCTTTGAATGTCACCGCGACCTTCATCTTCATATCACTCTCCATCTTGAACAGCTTGACGTCTACAGCTTGAACAAAGACTAGATCTTGAACTGAGAACTCACGCAGCTCTCAAGAACACACCTTCACTCTTGAGTCTTCAAAGGAACCTCCAAAGAATCACAAAGACACATGGAATAGACTTTGAGCCTTGAACTTCAAAGAAACCTTCAAACACACTCACTTGATCTCTCAAAGTTTCAAACTTGAATCTTTAAGAGAACCACCAACGAACTCAGATTGTAATCAACCTGGCTCTGAAACCCTATGACTTTGAGGAATGTAAAGAATAATCTGAGATTAGAAAGGATTAAGGAAGAGAATAAGAGATTAAGAGACTGATTAGAGACTAATGGAGAATCATAGTGAAATGAGTGAAGTGAAAGATTATTTAGAACTTTCTGATCTTTATTAATGATGAGGTTACATTATATATAGTCCTAGACATTAGGATTTTTTCGAAAACACAAGAGTAGATAAGCATGTGAAGTCAAGGGAAGAGCCTTTGCTTTAGTTTGAACCGGCCAATGACTGGCCTTACACGTTCGGGCATCTTCCTGATCCAAGACCGAGATGCTTTTCCTTTCCAGCCTTTGCCAGCCTGTCCTAGCTGTCAAGCCGTGCCTCCCTTATCCACTCTAACGTCTGGATAAGCTTTTGGCCGAGTGTAACTTCACCTCGGTTCATATGAGTTACTCGGTGAAGTTACCTTCCTAGTTTTACCTTGGTACGGCCAGTGTACGGACGGCTGTACGGACGGCCCGTCCGTACCATTCCTTAACTCAAGCACTACTCCCTTTCCTTTCACTCCTTTGCTTTCTCATGTCCTTGACTCCTCAATGCCTTCTCATATACCTCAACTCCTCTCAACAGGCCTGACCTGGGGTCGCGTTGAGGACTTTGGGTCATCAAGAGCTTTTGGACCGGAACGTCTGCCTATATGACGAGAATTGAATTCACCACCGCATGTCAAGATGCTCCTGGCGTCCTTAGCTTGGATTTTGGCCAACCGTGTGCGGTAACACACGGGAGATCAGCTTCCATCCCATATCCTCGAGAGGATGGGTGGACGATGATTTGTGACACCCAGGCAGACGTGCCCTCGGCCAGAAGGCTTGGGGCGCAACTTGCGTTCAAAGACTCGATGGTTCACGGGATTCTGCAATTCACACCAAGTATCGCATTTTGCTACGTTCTTCATCGATGCGAGAGCTGAGATATCCGTTGCTGACAGTCGCTTTAGACTTTACATTGCAGCACTGCTTCCGAACAAACACCGTCTCCGGGATGGCGAAAGCAGGGTGTTTAGTTGAATTTTTCTTGACACTTTTCGTGCCGCGGCTTGGTGATATCCGGAAGCTATGCGTACGATCCAACCAAAACTGAAGTCTTGGGCATGGATGAACGCATAACCACGGAATCGGCAGGCACAGTAAGAAACCGGCCTACTAAGAGTGATGTTTCATCGTTCTCAGGTCGTTCTGTTTCCAAGGTACGACAATGATCCTTCCGCAGGTTCACCTACGGAAACCTTTTTACGACTTCTCCTTCCTCTAAATGATAAGGTTTAGTGGACTTCTCGCGACGTCGCAGACGGAAGGCGGACCGGTGCTCATCAAAGGCGGACCGGGAGCATATCGCCGACAGAAGAGACAAGCCGACCGGTGCTCACCAAAGGCGGACCGGGCGACCCATCCCAAGGTTCAACTACGAGCTTTTTAACTGCAACAACTTAAATATACGCTATTGGAGCTGGAATTACCACGGCTGCTGGCACCAGACTTGCCCTCCAATGGATCCTCGTTAAGGGATTTAGACTGTACTCATTCCAATTACCAGACTCAAAGAGCCCGGTATTGTTATTTATTGTCACTACCTCCCCGTGTCAAGATTGGGTAAATTGCGCGCCTGCTGCCTTCCTTGGATGTGATAGCTGTTTCTCAGGCTCCCTCTCCGTAATCGAACCCTAATTCTCCGTCACCCGTTACCACCATGGTAGGCCACTATCCTACCATCGAAAGTTTATAGGGCAGAAATTTGAATGATGCGTCGCCAGCACTAAGGCCATGCGATCCGTCGAGTTATCATGAATCATCAGAGCAACTGGTAAAGCCCGCGTCCACCTTTTATCTAATAAATGCATCCCTTCAAGAAGTAGGGGTTTGTTGCACGTATTAGCTCTAGGATTACTACGGTTATCCGAGTAGTAGTTACCATCAAACAAACTATAACTGATTTAATGAGCCATTCACAGTTTCACAGTCTGAATTCATTCATACTTACACATGCATGGCTTAATATTTGAGACAAGCATATGACTATTGGCAGGATCAACCTGGTAGCATTCATAAATCAGGGCAAGACCACGTCATATTCCCGCAAACACATGGAAAGTGGGTACAGACGCAGACTTGACCGTCATCTTTTGTCCGGAGACAAACGTGCTTAGCGGGACAGAATTTCTTCGAGTCACCGCCATAATATTTCCGCAACCGAGATCTCAGCAAACAGCTTATTCACCCTTGCGAACAATGCATAAATTATGCAAAGACGCAAGGATCACAAGTGCCGGCTTATGTGTTCACGACTTCCCCACTGAAGGAGATGCCGCAAACAACATTTTAAGCAAAGCTTAACAATTCCTTCCAGATAGGTACGCAACACAGGCCCCAGATCAGTTCAACAAGCATAAAACTATGCAAGTGAAGAAACTGAGGATGATAGTTGGTCTATAGTTGGGTGCGCGACCACAGAGCTTACAAACACTAGCTATCCAATCACCACTCATACGCCGAATGTTCATTTGCCCCGCTAACATCAATCTTTCCAACCACTCTTGAGATGTAATCAAAAGAGCAACTGGAAGACGGATGAAACCAGGCCAAGACCACACACGCGCGAAAATTTGAAGTTAGGGGCAAAACAGTCCGCCAGAAAAGTTACCGGAAAATTCACCGGAGACAATCCGGCCATCGACCTCAACCCAGCCATCGATAGTGTTGGACCGAGAAGTCCAACACTACATACCCCTTTGGGTACTGAGGGTAGGCTCAGAAGAATGCCTGCCCCTTATATAGACAAAACACTTTTTTCAGTCTGTCACCAGTAGACATTGGTTGTGTTCCGGGAGTATTTTTAATCTAAAAAAAAAATTCTTCGAATTTGAATCTGATTTTTTGCATGCTTCATAAGAATGGTTAAAGCTATTTTCCGGTAAATATTCATGATTTTCTTTTGCTTCTAACCATGTCTTTTGCATGATACAAATTTCGGGGTTTCGTGGTCTAAACGGATGTCTACAGCAACTTTTGATCAACACTTGACATCCTAAACTCTTTGTTCACATATTTTTGATGTTTCCTTTCAGAAAACTTTCTTCAAAAATATTAATTTTTGAATTTTTGGCTTCTCGGGTGATTTTGGCTGTCCGTGGGTGATTTTGGCCCACGTGGGCTATCGGTTCATACACACAAGACGTCCGTGTGTGTCCACCAGCACACACAGGACGTCCATGGCTGTCCGTGTGTGTCCGTCAGCACACACAGAACGTCTGTGGCTGTCCATCAGTACACATATCAGCACGCTGGTCCTTGGACTGACATCACCATCATGTCTTCTTGTTGCCACTTCTCTACATCACTCTCCGTGGGACTCTCCTTGTCGCCTCCTTGAGTAATAGCCATTGGAGCCTCACCAGATGTGATATGCTTCCACAAACCCTTGCTTCCCACAGCAGTCTTCACCATCCTAGACCAGACTAGGTAGTTTCTCCCTTTGAATGTCACCGCGACCTTCATCTTCATACCACTCTCCATCTTGAACAGCTTGACGTCTACAGCTTGAACAAAGACTAGATCTTGAACTGAGAACTCACGCAGCTCTCAAGAACACACCTTCACTCTTGAGTCTTCAAAGGAACCTCCAAAGAATCACAAAGACACATGGAATAGACTTTGAGCCTTGAACTTCAAAGAAACCTTCAAACACACTCACTTGATCTCTCAAAGTTTCAAACTTGAATCTTTAAGAGAACCACCAACGAACTCAGATTGTAATCAACCTGGCTCTGAAACCCTATGACTTTGAGGAATGTAAAGAATAATCTGAGATTAGAAAGGATTAAGGAAGAGAATAAGAGATTAAGAGACTGATTAGAGACTAATGGAGAATCATAGTGAAATGAGTGAAGTGAAAGATTGTTTAAAACTTTCTGATCTTTATTAATGATGAGGTTACATTATATATAGTCCTAGACATTAGGATTTTTTCGAAAACACAAGAGTAGATAAGGATGTGAAGTCAAGGGAAGAGCCTTTACTTTAGTTTGAACCGGCCAATGACTGGCCTTACACGTTCGGGCATCTTCCTGATCCAAGACCGAGATGCTTTTCCTTTCCAGCCTTTGCCAGCCTGTCCTAGCTGTCAAGCCGTGCCTCCCTTATCCACTCTAACGTCTGGATAAGCTTTTGGCCGAGTGTAACTTCACCTCGGTTCATATGAGTTACTCGGTGAAGTTACCTTCCTAGTTTTACCTTGGTACGGCCAGTGTACGGACGGCTGTACGGACGGCCCGTCCGTACCATTCCTTAACTCAAGCACTACTCCCTTTCCTTTCACTCCTTTGCTTTCTCATGTCCTTGACTCCTCAATGCCTTCTCATATACCTCAACTCCTCTCAACAGGCCTGACCTGGGGTCGCGTTGAGGACTTTGGGTCATCAAGAGCTTTTGGACCGGAACGTCTGCCTATATGACGAGAATTGAATTCACCACCGCATGTCAAGATGCTCCTGGCGTCCTTAGCTTGGATTTTGGCCAACCGTGTGCGGTAACACACGGGAGATCAGCTTCCATCCCATATCCTCGAGAGGATGGGTGGACAATGATTTGTGACACCCAGGCAGACGTGCCCTCGGCCAGAAGGCTTGGGGCGCAACTTGCGTTCAAAGACTCGATGGTTCACGGGATTCTGCAATTCACACCAAGTATCGCATTTTGCTACGTTCTTCATCGATGCGAGAGCTGAGATATCCGTTGCTGACAGTCGCTTTAGACTTTACATTGCAGCACTGCTTCCGAACAAACACCGTCTCCGGGATGGCGAAAGCAGGGTGTTTAGTTGAATTTTTCTTGACACTTTTCGTGCCGCGGCTTGGTGATATCCGGAAGCTATGCGTACGATCCAACCAAAACTGAAGTCTTGGGCATGGATGAACGCATAACCACGGAATCGGCAGGCACAGTAAGAAACCGGCCTACTAAGAGTGATGTTTCATCGTTCTCAGGTCGTTCTGTTTCCAAGGTACGACAATGATCCTTCCGCAGGTTCACCTACAGAAACCTTTTTACGACTTCTCCTTCCTCTAAATGATAAGGTTTAGTGGACTTCTCGCGACGTCGCAGACGGAAGGCGGACCGGTGCTCATCAAAGGCGGACCGGGAGCATATCGCCGACAGAAGAGACAAGCCGACCTGTAAGACCCGATCCCGGCCGCCTAGGCCGCGGTCGATGCCTCACGTCGCTCGGTCCACTTCCTGGCCGAACCTCCTAATTTTTGCCCTTTATTTATAATATCGCCTAAAGGCGAGGGCTAACTTAGATCTTAGCTATAGACTTCCCTAGTCATTAATAGCGTAGATCCTTTCAACAGATACGCAGCGGATTATTCTCTAGTTAACCATTGGTCTAAAACCAATCTAACACTTGTCCGGTCGAATCACCTTAGCCTTGGCCAGTTTACTCAACTACCAATTAACTTAAAGGTCAATCCTAAACCCAAACCAAGCCATACGATTCTGAGGTTCCATTCCCCTAAACCATTCTATCTAGATCTACATAAGTAAATGCTAGATCATACCTTTGCCACATCTACGGAGCTTATTAGCTCATCGGTCCTCCATTGACTCGAATCGCTCTTGCTTAACAGCTGGACCACGATCACTCAATGATCTTACTTAAGGTCCTTATCTTGACTCCTGCATCAAACAGCTCCCCTAGGTACTTAGTCATTCAACCAACCATCCCCACCGACATAAGTAACCTTTGAGAAGTCTTTGAAAGGATAAGGGTATGTATTTGGCCTATCTCGGCTCAAGCACAATCCGAAATCCTTTTGCCTTATAGGCAATAGTACCAAGTCCATCTTCTGGACTGACAAAGCTCATGAGATCCTAAGTCAATCAACCAACCATCCTCACATGACTTGGAACTGATGAGTCATCATCTGGCCTGACCGGCCTTGGGACTTAACCCAGACAATAGATATGACTTGTTCATACCAACCGATGCATTCATTAATCAGGTTAGTACCGACACCTTGAACCATCAATCAGAGATCAGGTCGTCCATACTCAACCATGATCAGATCTTACACGGCCTTCCTTGAACAATCACACCTAAGCTCAATACTTATGGTCTACGACACATAGTACTAGCCATACTCTTCGTCATGACTCTTAGCCAATCTCGAAGTTATCAACACCAAGGTTGATATCTAGAAGCATCACACCAATACTCTTACTCCAGCAACATGACTATCCATACTAGTGTTCGGCCATCGAACCATCGTCATGAAACATGATCCGACCACTAGACTTGATAAGCCATCGTCCACTTAGCATGTACTGATATAACCGGCCTTCCATTGCCATCATGTGGGTCTATGCCCTACATAAGGCATATGGCGCCTATCCTACTCACCAACCCGAGGTTGATTGTAAGATATCCTACTTAGCCTTTGCGGCTAGAACCATCCAACCATAGTCGGATTGTCCATAGTCCCGTCTAACCGTCTGATTAAGATCTAGGTGCGATCGGCCAGTTATAAGTCCGGCCCAAAGGCTCACGGACCTTCTTACCTGATCCGACCCAAAGCCTGGATCCATACCACAGAGTAAGGCCCAAGACCAACCGGATTACCTTGCAACCGATCAGACCTTGCGACACAACACTCCGGTTAAACTAACCGTCTGTCCGTTCGACTATGCAGCCGCGGACTGTCCACTTGGTTCGGCCTAAGCCTTGAACCAATGGCACCGTTTGGAACTCACACCCTTTGGGAACTAGTACCCTTTGGACACACGTGCCTCTTGGCAAGTCATGATCCTTGGCAACTCGCACCCATTCAGATGTTCCAACCGTTCGACCTAACCGTCCGTATGGACTGTCTGGTCCGTGCGTGTGTCCGGCCTATGGCCAAAGGACCACGCCTTAACCTACACAAGTCATGAACCATTGTGACTGTTCAGGGAAGGGTTGCAACCGTTCAGAACAGAACAGAACCGCCCCTATCCAATCGGATCACTTGAGGCCGGTTTAGACCATGCGCGCGCCTACCTCAACGGTTATGGACCGCGACCGCATTACTCAACCAGAACCACGGTTATAACCAATCCCAACACATCAACAAGGCCACGCCAATGTACAGAAGGAGTAGAAGAAGAATTAGATGAAAAGAATAAGAAGAATAGGATACAATCCAAACGCCCATGGCTAGACCGGTTCGGACTGTCCGATGGTCTTAGCCGATGAGTGGGTGGTTACCCCACTGACCCTATCTGACTGAACCACGGGGTTGGAGTCCTTCTCCAGACCTTTCTCTATGCCTTGGGTATCCATAACCACACGGCCTCCTCTCTCCTAAACCGTTCTCCTTGCCGGAGATACTAAACCACCACGACCGGCCCTTTTCCGGCCGATCTCTTGGCCAGAACTCTCTCTCTCTCTCTCTACGTTTTTCTATGAGTATTTTACTCTGGAATTGGATAATGAAATCGACAGGAGAGGCCCCATATTTATAGAAAACGAGGGGGTAAGTCTTGCCCCACGAACAGGCACGACTTGCTAGCGAACGGGCACCATCGGCCAAGGGTTGTCCCCTTTCGCCACTTGCATCCCTTCCCCTTTCTGATTGGGTTTGGGGTCGGTCATAAGCCCAACCCACGCCCCAAGACTCCTGGACTTAGCCCACGGCCTTGTCCAAGGACCCAACAGCCCATGGCCTCATGGCCGGACCTCACAGCCCGCCACTGACCCGGACCCGGACCATCGGCCTAAAACCCGAACAGTCCGTCTAGCTGAGATGAGCTGACTCCCAGCTGCCTCAGCTGAGTGAGCTAGTAGTCCAGCTAGTGGAGCTGACTTAGTAGTGGCTGAGCTGGAGTGAACTCAACTTAGCTTCGTTAAGCTGGTCGAGCTACTTCTCTATCTCGTCCAGCTACCGTCTTACTCGTCTTAGCTGTCTCTTTGCTCTTATAAGGTTAAGTCTAAGTTTCCTTATGTCCTTAACCTTCTTTCTCGACCATGGAACGCTTGCCTTGATGTCCTAAGACTGGCTAGTACGTTTCCTCGAACCATGGCTGTCCCAACAATCCTTTCCAGGATTGGGGGCGTTACAAGTCTCCCCCACTTGTATTGGATTCGTCCTCGAATCCGGTGATGATTATACCTTGTCCCAAGACAAAATATTACAACCAAACTTATTCTAGTCTTGATCAGAGAATAGAACAAGCTTGATTCAAAACCACCAAATGACCACTTAGATGTACCAGTCAAGTCCTCACGAACTTGTTCCAATCTTTAGGCTGCTCGTCCTACAACAAGTCCTAACAGATTGTTATGGTTCTTTTGTCCTTCATGGACAATAAGGTTCATGACCTCAGCCACAACGTAATGGATCATCTCTTAACCGGCCACAACCTTTTCAGGCTTGGCCACATTGCGATCTTAGTCCCTCCAGACTAAAAACGCCTCAGACTTGACTTCTGTCCTTCACTGGACTTTGTCATAATTCGATCCTGGTCCATTTATGGACGTGATCATATTCCGGTCATGGTCCACTCAGGGACTCGACCGTTTCACCCCGACCATAGGTCCATCTCCGAATAGGTCGTGGCCTGATCCTCGTCCATTACTAGACTTGATCATTCTCAACCTTAGGTCAAACTCCGACTTGGTTGTACTGCGACCATGGTCCTTTCTCGGACATGGTCAATTTCGGCCCTGCCATCTCGGCCGGAGCCGACAGAAACGGACTCTAGGACAGCGGAGCTGTCCCTGGCTCTAGTTCAATCATAAATGGATCCGACCTATCAGGGGGGACACCCTGAGGTACCTGGAACACATCTCGGAATTTCGACACCAACGAATCCTCTGAAAGGTCTTTCAGACAGACAGAACTGCCCGGCTCTGTAGTTGTAATTGTAGCCAAAAAGGACTGACAACCCTGTTCCAACATCCGAATCGCTCGAACTGCTGAAACCACTACTTTCTCTTAAGCCGGACACAGACATTGGTACTGGATCGGTCGAAGCCCAGTCTCCAATTGCACACGACCTCTATGGCAATCGAGAGTGGCCCGATACTTTCCCAACCAGTCCATACCTAGGATCATCTCGTGATTCTTTAGGTGGACACAGACCAGATTCACAGGGAAGACCTTTCCCTGGATCTGCACTGGGATATTCGACATGAGACCTAGTGAGTTCCTGGCTTGCCCACCGGCTGCCCTCACTATCCCAAAATTATCACCAGCGTACAGACAGAACAGACCCTTTCCGACCAGTCCCGGACTCACAAAACCTATGTGTAGCCCTGCGTCGGAAAGTACGTGGGTTTTTACACCACCAATCATGAGGGTTCCTATCAGAGACCCCCATCAGAATCCCCTAGACAATTCTAGGTTCCAGACCAAGCATTACTACTTGAATGTAAAAAGATAAATTTAGAGATTGCTAGAGATCGAATCAAAAGATCCGAAAGCTCCATCGTCTCGTGACAGTTCATACACCCTTGGTGTTGTGGTTGGTTTGCCTTGGGACGCCTTGCCTGTGTCTCCACGGCCCTTCCCCTGACTTCCTTGCAGCTTGGGACACTTCGATTGGAAATGTCCTTTCTGGCCACAATGGAAACAAGTCATCTGGCCGCTTCTACCAGACAGGTTCTGTCGAGGACAGTTCTGAACCCCATGGTCCATGCTGCCACAACGAACACAAGCCCCCTTGGCCTTCCAGCACTCACCGGTATGGTTCCGTCCACATTTGGAACATGCAGGTTGGCAACCAGAGGTCTTACCTCCGTCCACCTGGTCCCATTTTCTCTTTTTATCATTAGTCTTGCCCGATGGGCCAGACTGTGGCTTAGCCTTAAGCTTAGCTTCTTCAGCCAAGTTAGACTCCAACAAAGCCACCCGTTTCACTTCCAGTGGGTACCTAGATGAGTAGCATTTCGGTTTAATCACACATTTGGAAAATGTCCCATACCATTCTCCAAAGCGTCTTACTATTGCGAATGCTGACACCATTCACAACAGAAATTATAATATACCTCAATCCCCATCATACTAAGATACTTAACATCATGTTCTTCCAATGATTGGAACGAATACCCTGAGTTTCCTCAATTCTTTCTTTGGACGGATTCAGATTGGAATTGATTCATTCCATCCAACTAGATCTAAGGAAACCTACCTTGACCTATACCGAGTCCTAGCTGATCCATCTGATCACAAGTCCACTCGTGTACTGGTCATGTAGTGTCTCCTTTGAGTCAGATTTAACATTGCATATGCTTTACTTATTATGAACGGCCATCAAGGGATAACACTTAACTTCAGTAGAGTGCTGCACGTTTATTTCAACTTACCCACTCTCTGGTCCATGTTACTTCCCTTGTCCAGGTAATCCATAAACAAGTTTTGCATTGCTTCCATCCCTTCCAACCCGTCTATTACTTCTTAATAACTAGATCGACCAACCTTTCTGTTTTTAGGATCTTGCCCTTGGAGAATGAATCTTGGCTAAGCCGGTTCATCTTAGAACTTTCACATTCACAAGCATGATACCCTAGCTTACCTCAACTCTTTCTCGGCTCACCCCAACTAAGGTTCCATAGTCATCATAGTTTTTGGAAATAAATTCGGTTTGGAACTCAACATCTTAGAGCGTTGTCCTAAACAGGATCAACCTGGCTCTGATACCAACTTGTAAGACCCGATCCCGGCCGCCTAGGCCGCGGTCGATGCCTCACGTCGCTCGGTCCACTTCCTGGCCGAACCTCCTAATTTTTGCCCTTTATTTATAATATCGCCTAAAGGCGAGGGCTAACTTAGATCTTAGCTATAGACTTCCCTAGTCATTAATAGCGTAGATCCTTTCAACAGATACGCAGCGGATTATTCTCTAGTTAACCATTGGTCTAAAACCAATCTAACACTTGTCCGGTCGAATCACCTTAGCCTTGGCCAGTTTACTCAACTACCAATTAACTTAAAGGTCAATCCTAAACCCAAACCAAGCCATACGATTCTGAGGTTCCATTCCCCTAAACCATTCTATCTAGATCTACATAAGTAAATGCTAGATCATACCTTTGCCACATCTACGGAGCTTATTAGCTCATCGGTCCTCCATTGACTCGAATCGCTCTTGCTTAACAGCTGGACCACGATCACTCAATGATCTTACTTAAGGTCCTTATCTTGACTCCTGCATCAAACAGCTCCCCTAGGTACTTAGTCATTCAACCAACCATCCCCACCGACATAAGTAACCTTTGAGAAGTCTTTGAAAGGATAAGGGTATGTATTTGGCCTATCTCGGCTCAAGCACAATCCGAAATCCTTTTGCCTTATAGGCAATAGTACCAAGTCCATCTTCTGGACTGACAAAGCTCATGAGATCCTAAGTCAATCAACCAACCATCCTCACATGACTTGGAACTGATGAGTCATCATCTGGCCTGACCGGCCTTGGGACTTAACCCAGACAATAGATATGACTTGTTCATACCAACCGATGCATTCATTAATCAGGTTAGTACCGACACCTTGAACCATCAATCAGAGATCAGGTCGTCCATACTCAACCATGATCAGATCTTACACGGCCTTCCTTGAACAATCACACCTAAGCTCAATACTTATGGTCTACGACACATAGTACTAGCCATACTCTTCGTCATGACTCTTAGCCAATCTCGAAGTTATCAACACCAAGGTTGATATCTAGAAGCATCACACCAATACTCTTACTCCAGCAACATGACTATCCATACTAGTGTTCGGCCATCGAACCATCGTCATGAAACATGATCCGACCACTAGACTTGATAAGCCATCGTCCACTTAGCATGTACTGATATAACCGGCCTTCCATTGCCATCATGTGGGTCTATGCCCTACATAAGGCATATGGCGCCTATCCTACTCACCAACCCGAGGTTGATTGTAAGATATCCTACTTAGCCTTTGCGGCTAGAACCATCCAACCATAGTCGGATTGTCCATAGTCCCGTCTAACCGTCTGATTAAGATCTAGGTGCGATCGGCCAGTTATAAGTCCGGCCCAAAGGCTCACGGACCTTCTTACCTGATCCGACCCAAAGCCTGGATCCATACCACAGAGTAAGGCCCAAGACCAACCGGATTACCTTGCAACCGATCAGACCTTGCGACACAACACTCCGGTTAAACTAACCGTCTGTCCGTTCGACTATGCAGCCGCGGACTGTCCACTTGGTTCGGCCTAAGCCTTGAACCAATGGCACCGTTTGGAACTCACACCCTTTGGGAACTAGTACCCTTTGGACACACGTGCCTCTTGGCAAGTCATGATCCTTGGCAACTCGCACCCATTCAGATGTTCCAACCGTTCGACCTAACCGTCCGTATGGACTGTCTGGTCCGTGCGTGTGTCCGGCCTATGGCCAAAGGACCACGCCTTAACCTACACAAGTCATGAACCATTGTGACTGTTCAGGGAAGGGTTGCAACCGTTCAGAACAGAACAGAACCGCCCCTATCCAATCGGATCACTTGAGGCCGGTTTAGACCATGCGCGCGCCTACCTCAACGGTTATGGACCGCGACCGCATTACTCAACCAGAACCACGGTTATAACCAATCCCAACACATCAACAAGGCCACGCCAATGTACAGAAGGAGTAGAAGAAGAATTAGATGAAAAGAATAAGAAGAATAGGATACAATCCAAACGCCCATGGCTAGACCGGTTCGGACTGTCCGATGGTCTTAGCCGATGAGTGGGTGGTTACCCCACTGACCCTATCTGACTGAACCACGGGGTTGGAGTCCTTCTCCAGACCTTTCTCTATGCCTTGGGTATCCATAACCACACGGCCTCCTCTCTCCTAAACCGTTCTCCTTGCCGGAGATACTAAACCACCATGACCGGCCCTTTTCCGGCCGATCTCTTGGCCAGAACTCTCTCTCTCTCTCTCTACGTTTTTCTATGAGTATTTTACTCTGGAATTGGATAATGAAATCGACAGGAGAGGCCCCATATTTATAGAAAACGAGGGGGTAAGTCTTGCCCCACGAACAGGCACGACTTGCTAGCGAACGGGCACCATCGGCCAAGGGTTGTCCCCTTTCGCCACTTGCATCCCTTCGCCCTTTCTGATTGGGTTTGGGGTCGGTCATAAGCCCAACCCACGCCCCAAGACTCCTGGACTTAGCCCACGGCCTTGTCCAAGGACCCAACAGCCCATGGCCTCATGGCCGGACCTCACAGCCCGCCACTGACCCGGACCCGGACCATCGGCCTAAAACCCGAACAGTCCGTCTAGCTGAGATGAGCTGACTCCCAGCTGCCTCAGCTGAGTGAGCTAGTAGTCCAGCTAGTGGAGCTGACTTAGTAGTGGCTGAGCTGGAGTGAACTCAACTTAGCTTCGTTAAGCTGGTCGAGCTACTTCTCTATCTCGTCCAGCTACCGTCTTACTCGTCTTAGCTGTCTCTTTGCTCTTATAAGGTTAAGTCTAAGTTTCCTTATGTCCTTAACCTTCTTTCTCGACCATGGAACGCTTGCCTTGATGTCCTAAGACTGGCTAGTACGTTTCCTCGAACCATGGCTGTCCCAACAATCCTTTCCAGGATTGGGGGCGTTACACGACCGGTGCTCACCAAAGGCGGACCGGGCGACCCATCCCAAGGTTCAACTACGAGCTTTTTAACTGCAACAACTTAAATATACGCTATTGGAGCTGGAATTACCACGGCTGCTGGCACCAGACTTGCCCTCCAATGGATCCTCGTTAAGGGATTTAGACTGTACTCATTCCAATTACCAGACTCAAAGAGCCCGGTATTGTTATTTATTGTCACTACCTCCCCGTGTCAAGATTGGGTAAATTGCGCGCCTGCTGCCTTCCTTGGATGTGATAGCTGTTTCTCAGGCTCCCTCTCCGTAATCGAACCCTAATTCTCCGTCACCCGTTACCACCATGGTAGGCCACTATCCTACCATCGAAAGTTTATAGGGCAGAAATTTGAATGATGCGTCGCCAGCACTAAGGCCATGCGATCCGTCGAGTTATCATGAATCATCAGAGCAACTGGTAAAGCCCGCGTCCACCTTTTATCTAATAAATGCATCCGTTCAAGAAGTAGGGGTTTGTTGCACGTATTAGCTCTAGGATTACTACGGTTATCCGAGTAGTAGTTACCATCAAACAAACTATAACTGATTTAATGAGCCATTCGCAGTTTCACAGTCTGAATTTATTCATACTTACACATGCATGGCTTAATATTTGAGACAAGCATATGACTATTGGCAGGATCAACCTGGTAGCATTCATAAATCAGGGCAAGACCACGTCATATTCCCGCAAACACATGGAAAGTGGGTACAGACGCAGACTTGACCGTCATCTTTTGTCCAGAGACAAACGTGCTTAGCGGGACAGAATTTCTTCGAGTCACCGCCATAATATTTCCGCAACCGAGATCTCAGCAAACAGCTTATTCACCTTTGCGAACAATGCATAAATTATGCAAAGACGCAAGGATCACAAGTGCCGGCTTATGTGTTCACGACTTCCCCACTGAAGGAGATGCCGCAAACAACATTTTAAGCAAAGCTTAACAATTCCTTCCAGATAGGTACGCAACACAGGCCCCAGATCAGTTCAACAAGCATAAAACTATGCTAGTGAAGAAACTGAGGATGATAGTTGGTCTATAGTTGGGTGCGCGACCACAGAGCTTACAAACACTAGCTATCCAATCACCACTCATACGCCGAATGTTCATTTGCCCCGCTAACATCAATCTTTCCAACCACTTTTGAGATGTAATCAAAAGAGCAACTGGAAGACGGATGAAACCAGGCCAAGACCACACACGCGCGAAAATTTGAAGTTAGGGGCAAAACAGTCCGCCAGAAAAGTTACCGGAAAATTCACCGGAGACAATCCGGCCATCGACCTCAACCCAGCCATCGATAGTGTTGGACCGAGAAGTCCAACACTACATACCCCTTTGGGTACTGAGGGTAGGCTCAGAAGAATGCCTGCCCCTTATATAGACAAAACACTTTTTGCAGTCTGTCACCAGTAGACATTGGTTGTGTTCCGGGAGTATTTTTAATCTAAAAAAAAAATTCTTCGAATTTGAATCTGATTTTTTGCATGCTTCATAAGAATGGTTAAAGCTATTTTCCGGTAAATATTCATGATTTTCTTTTGCTTCTAACCATGTCTTTTGCATGATACAAATTTCGGGGTTTCGTGGTCTAAACGGATGTCTACAGCAACTTTTGATCAACACTTGACATCCTAAACTCTTTGTTCACATATTTTTGATGTTTCCTTTCAGAAAACTTTCTTCAAAAATATTAATTTTTGAATTTTTGGCTTCTCGGGTGATTTTGGCTGTCCGTGGGTGATTTTGGCCCACGTGGGCTATCTGTTCATACACACAAGACGTCCGTGTGTGTCCACCAGCACACACAGGACGTCCATGGCTGTCCGTGTGTGTCCGTCAGCACACACAGAACGTCTGTGGCTGTCCATCAGTACACATATCAGCACGCTGGTCCTTGGAGTCAGCACGCTGGTCCTTGGAGTCAGCACGCTGGCTCTTCCCATGGACTGTTTGGGTGATTTTGGCCCACGTGAGCTGTCTATTCAGTACACCCAGGACGTACGCGGGTGTCCGCCAGCACACACAGGACGTCCGTGGCTGTCCTTGTGTGTCCGTGTGTGTCCGTCAGCACACATAAGAAGTCCGTGGCTGTCCATCAGTACACATATCAGCACGCTGGTCCTTGGACTCAGCACGCTGTCCTTTCCCGTGGACTGTTCAGGTGATTTTGGCCCACGTGGGCTGTCTGTTCAGTACACACAGGACGTACGTGGGTGTCCGTCAGCAAACATAGGACGTCCGTGGGTGTCCGTCAGCACACACAGGACGTCCGTGGCTGTCCATCAGTACACATATCAGCACGTTGGTCCTTGGACTCAGCACGCTGGCCTTTCCCGTGGACTGTGCAGGTGATTTTGGCCCACGTGGGCTGTCTGTTCAGTACACACAGGACGTCCGTGGGTGTCCGTCAGCAAACACAGGACGTCTGTGGGTGTCCGTCAGCACACACAGGACGTCCATGTCTGTGTGTGTTCGTGTGTGTCCGTCAGCACACACAAGACGTCAGTGGCTGTCCATCAGTACACATATCAGCACGTTGGTCCTTGGACTCAGCACGCTGACCCTTCCCGTGGACTGTTCGGGTCATTTTGGCCCAAGTGGGCTGTCGGTTCAGTACACACATGACGTCCGCGGGTGTCCGCCAGTACACACAGGTCGTCTGTGGCTGTCCGTCAGCACACACAAGACGTCTGTGGCTGTCCGTCAGCACACACACAGGACGTCCGTGACTGTCCATCAGTACACATATCAGCACGCTGGTCCTTGGACTCAGCATGCTGGCCCTTCCCGTGGACTGTTTGGGTGATTTTGGCCCACGTGGGCTGTCTGTTCAGTACACACAAGACGTCCGCGGGTGTTCGCCAGCACACACAAGACGTCAGTGGCTGTCCGTCAGCACACACAGGACATCCGTGGCTGTATGTGTGTGTTCGTGTGTGTCTGTCAGCACACGCAGGACGTCCGTGGCTGTCCATCAGTACACATATCAGTACACTTACATTCAAGTAGTAATGCTTGGTCTGGAACCTAGAATGGTCTAGGGGATCCTGATGGGGTCTTTGATAGGAACCCTCATGGTCGGTGCAGTAAAAACCCACGTGCTTTTCGACACAAGGGCTACACATAGTTTTGTGAGTCCGGGACTGGTCGGAAAGCGTATGTTCTGTCTGGATGCTGGTGATAATTTTGGGATAGTGAGGGCGGCCGGTGGGCAAGCCATGAACTCACTAGGTCTCATGTCGAATAACCCAGTACAGATCTAGGGAAAGGTCTTCCCTGTGAATCTGGTGATCTTAGGTATGGATTAGTTGGGAAAGTACCGGGCCACTCTCGATTGCCATAAGGGTCGTGTGCAATTGGAGAATGGGCTGTACCCGGTAGAGTACCAAGGTCTGTGTCAGGCTCAAGAGAAAGTAGTGGTTTCAGCAGTTCGAGCGATTCGGATGGTGGAACAGGGTTGTCAGTCCTTTTTGGCTACAATTACAACTACAGAGCCTGACAGTTCTGGTTTTCTGTTAGACCCACGCGAGGATTCGTTGGTGTCCGAGTTCCAAGATGTGTTTCAGGCACTACAGGGTGTCCCCCCTGATAGGTCTGATCCCTTTCTGATTGAACTGGAACCAGGAACAGCTCCGCTGTCCAAGAGTCCGTACCGAATGGCTCCGGCCGAGATGGCCGAGCTAAAGAAGCAATTGCAAGAATTGCTTGACAAGGGGTTCATATGGCAAAGTAGCTCCCCTTGGGGTGCACCAGTCCTCTTTGTGAAAAAGAAGGATGGTAGCATGCGTCTGTGCATCGACTATCGAGGGTTGAACAAGGTAACTGTGAAGAACAAGTACCCGTTGCCCAGGATAGACTAGCTGTTGGACAGCTGAAAGGAGCTAAGTGGTTTTCTAAAATCGATTTGGCCTCAGGATATCATCAGATTCCTATAGAGCCAAATGAGATTAGGAAGACAAAATTTAGGACCAGGTACGGCCATTACGAGTTCGTAGTGATGCCGTTTGGTCTGACCAATGCACATGCCGCATTCATGAAAATGATGAACAGCGTGTTCCGGGACTTCTTGGATGAATCGGTGATCATCTTCATTGATGATATCCTGATCTATTCCAAAGACGAGGAATCTCATCGGAAACATTTGGAGCCGTGCTGGAACGATTACGAGAGCACAAACTCTTTGCTAAACTCAGCAAGTGCAGTTTTTGGCAAAAGAGTATTGGGTTCCTCGGTCATATTGTTTCTGACCAGGGCGTCTCAGTGGATCCAGAGAAGATCAGGGCAATCAAAGATTGGCCCCGAACACGCAGTGCCACGGAGGTTAGAAACTTCCTAGGGCTGGCAGGTTACTATAGAAAGTTTGTGAAGGGATTCGCAAGCTTGGCTCAGCCGATGACACGGTTGACTGGGAAGGACGTTAAGTTCACATGGTCCAAAGAGTGTACGAGATGTTTCTCCGCACTTAAGGATATGCTGACTAGGGCACCCATCCTGGTTCTTCAAGAGGCAGACCAACCTTATGTGGTATACACGGATGCGTCCATCACTGGACTCGGTTGTGTGTTAACGCAACATGGGAATGTCATTGCTTACACGTAGAGGCAGCTGAAAAAACATGAGAGACTACCCCACCCATGACCTTGAAATGGCTGCGGTAGTGTTCGCCTTAAAAATTGGCGATCATATTTATATGGGGCCAAAGTACAGATACTTACGGACCACAAAAGTCTGAAGTATATATTCACCCAGCCTGAGTTGAACTTAAGGCAGAGGAGGTGGATGAAGTTCGTGGCCGACTATGACCTAGACATCACTTACTATCTGGGCAAGGCCAACCTTGTGGCCGACGCCTTGAGCCGGAAGCGAGATGATGTCGCGGCCGGTAGCGGAACGGATGAGCCGGATGAGGCGGGATGTTTCGTCCATTTAAATGCTTTGAACGAGACGGACGGACCACGAGGTTTAGAGGCGGTGAATAGAGCCGACCTGCTCACACGGATCCGAGCGGCCCAAGAACAGGACGAGAACCTGAAGACGGTTGTTCAGAACGGCCTCACTGAGTATCAAATCGCCAAGGACGGTACGATCTTAGTTCATGGTCGGATCAGCGTACCCAATGATAGGAGTTTAAAGGACGAGATCCTTAGAGAAGCTCATAAGTCTAGATTCTCGATCCATCCTGGAGTGACCAAGATGTATCATAATCTTAGACAATACTATCATTGGATACGGATGAAGGTCGATGTGGCCGAATGGGTGGCGAAGTGTCCTACTTGTCAAGTCGTCAAGGCCGAACAACAAGTTCCGAGTGGACTTCTTTAGAGCCTACCTATTCCGGAATGGAAGTGGGATCAGATCACGATGGACTTCGTGACAGGGTTTCCCACGACCAGGAATAAGAATGATGTTGTCTGGGTAATAGTGGATCGACTGACCAAGTCTGCCTACTTCCTGGCCATCAAAAAGACTGATGGAGTCGACCGGATTGTGAGTAAGTGCATTGACGAGATTGTGAGGCTACACGGAGTACCCTCGAGTATAGTTTCGGATAGAGATTCGAGGTTCACTTCCCATTTCTGCCAAGCTTTTCAGAAAGCTTTAGGAATGAGAGTGAACATGAGTACGGCTTATCATCCCCAAAAGGATGGGCAGTCGGAAAGAACTATACGGACGCTGGAGGATATGCTTCGAGCATGTGTCCTCGATTGGGGCGATTCCTGGGAACGGAATCTGCCGTTAGTGGAGTTCGCCTACAATAACAGTTTCTACTCAAGTATAGGCATGTCGCCATATGAAGCTTTGTATGGACGACCAAGCAGGATACTGTTATGCTGGACCCAAGTGGGGGAGCGCAGCATGATAGGCCCCGAGATCATGGAGGAAACCACGGAGAAGATCAAGTCCGTGCGGGACAAGATGAGGGCCGCACAGGACAGACAAAAACATTACGCTGACAAACGAAGGAAAGAACTGGAGTTTGCAGTGGATGATATGGTCTATCTCAAAATGATTACCTTTAAAGGTAGAGTGCGAATTTCTGGTAGAAGGAAATTAGATCCAAGATATCTAGGTCCGTTCAGAGTCATAGAACGAGTGGGTAGTGTGGCATATAAGTTGGACTTACCATCCGAGATGAAAGCCTTCCAAAATGTATTCCATGTCTCCCAACTCCGGAAGTGCTTGGCGGATCAGGACATCTTAATACCAGAAATACCATCTGATCTAGGTACGAACCTAACTTTGGAAACAAGGCCGGTTCGGATCGTAGATAGGATGGAAAAAGAAATGAGAAAGAAAACAATCCAGATGGTCAAGGTCATTTGGGATTGTAATGGTCGAGAAGAGACCACTTGGGAGACAAAGGCAAGGATGAAGGCCGAGTTTCCAAAGTGGTTTGACCAGTTTCTGTTGGATGAAACACATGACTTGGATTCGAGGACGAATCCATTGCTAGTGGGGGAGACTTGTAACATCCCGGATCCTGAATTGGATCATTGGGACGGCCATGGTTCGAGGGAACGTACTAGCCAGTCTTAGGACATCAAGGCAAACGTTCCATGGCCGGATAAGAAGGTTAAGGATGCAAGGGAAACTTAGACTTAACCTTACACAAGTCGAGAGTCAGCTAGGACGAGCAAGACGGTAGCTGGACGGATGAAACAGGTAGCTCGACCAGCTCAACGGAGTTAGGTTAAGCTCACTCCAGCTCGGCCACTACTAAGTCAGCTCCACTAGCTGAACTACTAGCTCACTCAGCTGAGGAAGCTGGGAGTCAGCTCATCTCAGCTGGACGGACTGTTCGGGTTTCGGTCTGATGGTCCGGGATCGGGCCGGTGGCGGGCCATGGGGGTCCGGCCATAAAGCCATGAACCGTTGGGGCTTGGGACAAGGCCGTGGGCTAAGTCCAGAGAGATTGGGTAAGGCCTTGGCCCTCTGTCCGACCCAAACCCATGCGGTATTGGCGAGGGGATGCATGCGGCCGAGAGGGTGCAACCCTTGGCGGATTGTGCCCATCCGCTGGCCAGTCATGCCTGTTCGTGGGCCAAGACTTACCCCCTCGTTTTCTATAAATATGGGGTCCTCTCTGTCGATTTCATTAATCCAATTCCAGAGTAAAATACTCAAAGAAATCGTATAGAGAGAGAAAGAAAGAGAGAGAGAGTTTCCAGCCAAAGCAAGCCCGATTGTGTGGTGGTTAGGTTTCCGGCGATCTGATCGTTTGTGAAGCAACCTCCGATCAAGTATGGGAGACCGAGAACAGGAGAAGAAAATGGAGAACCCTGACACGGTTCAAAAGGTACGTGGAGGGCTATGGCCGCATCAGACCGAACGGACGGTTCTTGTGATCGCACCGCGGCTCTGGTCGGTTCATTAGACCTAGGCGCTTCTCCTCTTCTTGTTTCTATCCGGTCCTTTCTCTTCTTTCTGATTATACACGAAGGGTTGTGTTGGTTCAGTCCAAGGGACACGTCCCTAGACTTGGCCGGTCATAACCAAACCGCTAACCTAGACAGGTAGAATTACTTCGGATACGGTAGGCAGGTTCATATCTTGTTATAAGTATATTGTCCGAGGTTTATTTATGTTCTAGGAACCAAGCCAAGCATTGTAGAAACGGCCAGTTCTACTCTCGGTTATGCTTAATGCTTATTTGGTTGTGGTTTCACGAACTAAGGATGGTTCTGGTCAAGCCAAGGAGCCGTGAAGGCTCGGTCAGTGAGAGGCTGTGTAACATGTGGTTAGATGATGCTAGGGATGAACTAGTGATTGTCTATGAAACGATTAAGAAGTCGTGTGTTGGATCTCATGTTTCTAAGTAATACATTTTTATACATTTATATTCCGCTGTGCTATCTGTTCAATTGTTTTAGAACCTCAGATTAAAACATGACTTAGTAAATAAAAGACTTAAAATGAATCAAACAAGCAAAGAAATTGATTAAGTAGCAAACGGGTCCAGTTTCGTCGAGAGGCCGGATTCGGGCGTTACAGATACTACCCGCCGCTCGGTGGTAATTCTAATTCAAGGCGGTCCGAACGGCGCTTCCGCCGAACGGACTTAGCCAACGACACATGCCTTTGTGAGCCGAAGCTCCTACTGAGGGTCGGCAATTGGGCGACGGGCGCTGTGATAACCTGCCCTTTGGGATAAAATGGTCGAGAGAGCAAAAGTCATAATCCAGAGCCGAGCTTTTGGGAATCAAAGCAATTGAAGGAATGTTAAGTTTTGATCACTTAAGACTTAACATGGATCGAGGAAAATAGAAGATTGGTCGAGAATCAACTTTCTGGTTGAGTCGCGGGCAATACAGATCGATCGGGAAATTTGAAGTACGAGAAGGTCGAAGAATGAATCGTGAGTGAAGCATGAGTTGAGATAAGCTGCTCTACCATTGTTAGACGGCAGTTTTGGAAGAATCACATTTTTGAAGCACGACGGTTTAGAAGCTCGACGTTTTTGAAGATTGACGTTTCTTCATCGCAAAGTTTTCTCGGAATATCTTCGTATCAGTAAAATATTATTCTGAAGATATTATAAGTCGGAAGCAGGACGGGAATTAAGCAGGACGGGAAGCAAGCACGACGGGAAAACCCGAAGTTGGGCAAAAACCCTAATTTCGGTATTACGAAATTCTTTGAGGAAGCCGGAGGCTCGGGAAATATTTTTAAAGGATATCAAACATCATCTGTAGTTTATTAAAAATATTCAGAGAATCAGAATGGGAGCGGAAAAATATTTGGGATTGATCGCGGGTCAGAAATTCACAAGAAGGGTCGAAATCGCGCAAAGGAACCGAGAAGCTCGAGGTGGCTTGATCAGAAGGGATAAGAACGTGGTGGCAACTGTTTAACCAGCTGAGTGTCAAGAGAAGCTCGAGGTGTCACCGTGCATGGAAGCTGCACATGCAGCTTGACATGTAGAAGCACGAGGTGGATCGCCAAGCACGAGATGTCGCGACGCATGGAACCGAAGCATGCTGATCGACATGTGTGAGGATGTGTGGCGCCTTGCATGAGCTCCAGTCATGCAGCCTGACATCTGGGAGGAGTGGTGGCGTCCTGCATGTGTCCTGGACATGCAGCCAGCCATGTGGAGCACGAGGTGTCGCCGTGAATGCGTCCGGAGCCATGCAGAGCGACACACGGGCTGCCACCAACCTGAAGCTGATTGGCTGGTGTCTCCTATATAAAGACCACGACCCCTTCTCATTTCATTCATCCATACCTTTCAAAAGCAAGTTAAAAAAAGTGGGTTAGAGAGAGAGAAAGAAGTAGAAAAAGAAAGTAAGAGGTTCTGAGCTATTTCGAGAGTTTTAGAGAGTTTTCGAGATCAGTTTCTCTACTGATTTCAAGTCAGCGCCTAGGGAAGGTTCTGGCCAACTGAAGATCAACCAATTGAAGATCAATTCAGATGGGAAGCAAGTCAACGTGGTTAGAGAGAGAGAGAAAGAAAGTGTAGCTGAGTTCTGAAGACCGATACTCCACCGAGAAGGCCAGTTCCGTCCAATCGGCGATTCTCTACGATTGTGACGCGGAAGCTCTGTCCAATTCAATCCGTCCAAGCCAGTCATATTCTCCTACAATCAAGTGGAGGTGCTATCCAAGATTAGTTCAGTTCCATGGGTTCAGATCAGTCGAAGTTCTCCTCGATACTCCGCCGAAATGTCCGAAGTACTGTCCAGCAGCTAAAGGAGATTCTGTCCAGATCAGTCTGTCCAGACGTGTCAGTTTCTTCATGATGAAGCCGAGGTTATGTCCAAGTCAAGATCAGTCCAGTCCAGTCCAGTCAAGGCGTCCCTTGGGTTTTGGCCAAGTCCTCTACGATCAACCAGCTGCTTCTCGCCTAGAACACTGTGAGTTGGTTTGTTTGAATTCCACTTGGAATTTAGGGTAGATCGAGTCTGCATATAGATTAGAATGATCACGCTATTGAATGGTAGAGTCCTTAGGGTTATTTTATTTATGGAACCGGACTCATTTTAGCAAGGGCTAAGCTGAGATGAATGGAATTAAGACTGAGTTAATAACCTGACTAGGACTAGGGCTAGGATGCATCATGTTTTCTATTATTGCGTGTTGATATTGTTGAGTGCAGGTTCCCGTTATCTTTAAAGATAGTTTCTCAGCGGGAGGCTGGACTATCTGGGTAACGGTTTGATTGTGTTGTTTAGTATTGATATTATTGTTTACTAGTTAGTAGTAAGGGTCTTAGGCCATATAGGCCGGACTACTAGTACTATTGGTTTGTGTTGTAGAGTCGAGTGTCTAGTTAGGATCTGGAACTTTGGCTTTAGGTTAGGTTCTAGATTGAGTTTGTTTTGTTGTGAGTGTGCCGACAGTATGTGCGAAACCCGCCCATACTAGGCTTGTGTAGGGGTGATTAGTGTTTCCTCGGCCTCGTACCCAGCGGGTTCAAGGAAACCCCTTATTCGCTGGATCGGGAAGACTCAGACGAACGGTGTCATGTACTATGGCTGAGTATTACACGACGGTGTAATGTGGCAGTGACCCGAAGGACTGTGGGCTGTCGCGCGGTGACCCGAATGACTGTGGGCCGCGGTCGGTTGAAAGTTCCTTCTTCTGGCCTTTGTGGTAGGGAGATAGGATATTGCCGATAGAGAGGAGGAACACGAAGTCACCAGGGCCCAGGTTAGAGTGTTGTGTTAGTGTGTCGTAGAGGGTTATGGAACCCTCGAGTTAGCGTAGCACCGATAACGGTGCTACGAGTTAGATCGAGTCGTAGATACTCATAGTTATTTTTGTGATTGTGGTTGATTGATTTGCTTGCAGGTTATGACATTAAGTCCTAAGTCTGGTTTAGGTACCAGATTAGGCTTGATGTGTATTTCGTTAGTGTAGGCCTGACGTTGGCCTGTATGTGTTTGAGTGATTGCTTGTGAAGGGTGGTGGATATTAAAGCTATGCGGTATCATTGGTTGGCCGATCATGTTCTTGTTTGATTGTTGGTCGATCGATTAATGATACTTGCATAGTCTAAGTGTCTAACACTACATGAGTATTGAACTCAGGCGTATATATGGTTAACTAGGGATTGTTTGTTGACTTGTTTTTATGCAGGTTCCCGTTACTTGAAGCTAGATCATGGCAGGAGGCCAAGTCTAACTTAGTAACGGTTTGCTTAGCCTTAGCTTTTATTGCATGCTAGGGATAGATTGATTGTTATTTTGGGTTGTCCGGGTTAGAGTCTAGGTTGCGGGTAGAGGCCGCCAGCTCACTGAGTAACATTAGGTTACTCATCCAACTCCGTTGTCCTTTTTGCAGGTCGCTTTAGGTAAGGATGATCGGATAGCTTGGTGCTGGACGTTAGGACCGCCGGTGTAGATTTTCATGCCTTTTGTAAACGGTATTGTGGATTTGTGTTTAGCTGACTCGATTTGGCATTAGGCCGGGACCGGTCTCGAATTATATCAATGTATGGATTTTTCTCGAATCAATAAAGTAATTGTTTTATATGCGCTTCATGAGTACTCCGATATTTGACTAGTCCGGTCTAACACAACGTTAGGTCGTAGTACGGGTTGAAAAGCCTTAGGCCTCGATCTAACGGAAAACGCTAACTCTAGGTACGGGTTGCAAAGCCTTATGCCTTGACGCAGCGGGACGAGTTAGTGGATGAACTGGTCTAGGTCGTGGAGTAAAAGTTTGTGACTCTGACCGGATCGTCCCTAACCCGTCACGTAGCGCTTCCGGACCATGGTGTTGGGTTGGACGGTCAGTCATGTTCTTGTTTGATTGTTGGCTGGCCGGTTGGCCTTTCATCTCCAACCCATGGTGTGGGTCGTCCGTCGGTCATGTTCTTGTTTGATTGTTGGCCGGTGGGTCGACCTATGCTTAGGACGGTTCGGGGGTGTTACAGAGGTGGTATCAGAGCATGGTTTCGTCCATGCTTCCGGAAATCATGATTTAATCGGTTTTAAATATTTATCGAGTCAAAAAGAGTCACAAAAGGCATTAGGGAAACCGGTCACGTCCAGCGATAGGATTTGTGGTTTTAGGAATTAGGATTGAGATAGTGGAATCTAGAACTGTTAGGTTGCTTGGGTAGAACTATTAGGTTGCTGGTTAGAATTGCGGTTAGGTTGCGTTGTTAGTATTTGCTGGGTTAGTAGATTATGTGATTAATTACTAACTTGCATGTGAGGTGTTCTTTTGAGTTGCAGCGAGTAAGTGTGTTTGTTGATCGGAACTTTAAGGGATGAAAACCTTAAAGTGGAGGGAGTTCGAGGCCAAACCCAAACCCGAAGCGAAAGAGGAGAGACAGATTCAGAGAACTGGGCTGTGGTATGGACTGGACAGATGGGAAGAAACAAGACTTCGTTGGGAAAGGACTTCATCAGTATTTGGGAAATGAGAGATCGAGGAAATGGTTGGAGTAATCAGAGGCGCAGATTGGCAAGATCGTATCATGGGAAATTAGTTGGGCAGCAAAGTAAAAACTAAGAAGAAGACGCAGTGATCATTCAAGTGAAGATTTATGAAGATGATTGTGGTGACATTGGGAAGGACACTCAAGGGACAGTGAAAGGCAGAGTGAAGAGATATGAAGACGATTATGGCGACTTTAGACAGTATACACAAAGGGACATGGGCAAGCAAAGTAAAGAGTTATGAAGACAAGTTGAGATTAAGTGAAGCATGAGAAATCAAGAAGTGAAGAAATGAAAGGATTCAAGACCGAGGAAATGCATGGAGATGTATTAAGATGGAGCGAGTTCAGAATCAGAAAATCTAGAAGAAGACTGAAGAAATCAAGGGGAGATATCTAAGGCCAACCGATAAAGAAGCACATCTAGTGATCAAGACAAAGTTATGTAACTAGGAGTTATGGAGGAGTTGTTATCAAGGTGGACCAAGTTCAAAATCCAAAGTGTTCATGGAGACCTAAAGAAACCGAGAGAAAGGGGAGCCAGCAAAGAACCATATCTTATGACCAAGACCGCAAGACGAAGTTATTCAAAAGCTGAACATCATCACTACACATCAAGGAGGAACATTTCGTGAAGCTAAGCAATTGCGCAACTAAGAATTCGAGGACGAATTCTATTAAGGGGGGGAGAATGTGATAACCCGCCCTTTGGGATAAAATGGTCGAGAGAGCAAAAGTCATAATCCAGAGCCGAGCTTTTGGGAATCAAAGCAATTGAAGGAATGTTAAGTTTTGATCACTTAAGACTTAACATGGATCGAGGAAAATAGAAGATTGGTCGAGAATCAACTTTCTGGTTGAGTCGCGGGCAATACAGATCGATCGGGAAATTTGAAGTACGAGAAGGTCGAAGAATGAATCGTGAGTGAAGCATGAGTTGAGATAAGCTGCTCTACCATTGTTAGAAATGTCTTAGATTGATTAGACGGCAGTTTTGGAAGAATCACATTTTTGAAGCACGACGGTTTAGAAGCTCGACGTTTTTGAAGATTGACGTTTCTTCATCGCGAAGTTTTCTCGGAATATCTTCGTATCAGTAAAATATTATTCTGAAGATATTATAAGTCGGAAGCAGGACGGGAATTAAGCAGGACGGGAAGCAAGCACGACTGGATTGAAGCACGACGGGAAAACCCGAAGTTGGGCAAAAACCCTAATTTCGGTATTACGAAATTCTTTGAGGAAGCCGGAGGCTCGGGAAATATTTTTAAAGGATATCAAACATCATCTGTAGTTTATTAAAAATATTCAGAGAATCAGAATGGGAGCGGAAAAATATTTGGGATTGATCGCGGGTCAGAAATTCACAAGAAGGGTCGAAATCGCGCAAAGGAACCGAGAAGCTCGAGGTGGCTTGATCAGAAGGGATAAGAACGTGGTGGCAACTGTTAACCAGCTGAGTGTCAAGAGAAGCTCGAGGTGTCACCGTGCATGGAAGCTGCACATGCAGCTTGACATGTAGAAGCACGAGGTGGATCGCCAAGCACGAGATGTCGCGACGCATGGAACCGAAGCATGCTGATCGACATGTGTGAGGATGTGTGGCGCCTTGCATGAGCTCCAGTCATGCAGCCTGACATCTGGGAGGAGTGGTGGCGTCCTGCATGTGTCCTGGACATGCAGCCAGCCATGTGGAGCACGAGGTGTCGCCGTGAATGCGTCCGGAGCCATGCAGAGCGACACACGGGCTGCCACCAACCTGAAGCTGATTGGCTGGTGTCTCCTATATAAAGACCACGACCCCTTCTCATTTCATTCATCCATACCTTTCAAAAGCAAGTTAAAAAAGTGGGTTAGAGAGAGAGAAAGAAGTAGAAAAAGAAAGTAAGAGGTTCTGAGCTATTTCGAGAGTTTTAGAGAGTTTTCGAGATCAGTTTCTCTACTGATTTCAAGTCAGCGCCTAGGGAAGGTTCTGGCCAACTGAAGATCAACCAATTGAAGATCAATTCAGATGGGAAGCAAGTCAACGTGGTTAGAGAGAGAGAGAAAGAAAGTGTAGCTGAGTTCTGAAGACCGATACTCCACCGAGAAGGCCAGTTCCGTCCAATCGGCGATTCTCTACGATTGTGACGCGGAAGCTCTGTCCAATTCAATCCGTCCAAGCCAGTCATATTCTCCTACAATCAAGTGGAGGTGCTATCCAAGATTAGTTCAGTTCCATGGGTTCAGATCAGTCGAAGTTCTCCTCGATACTCCGCCGAAATGTCCGAAGTACTGTCCAGCAGCTAAAGGAGATTCTGTCCAGATCAGTCTGTCCAGACGTGTCAGTTTCTTCATGATGAAGCCGAGGTTATGTCCAAGTCAAGATCAGTCCAGTCCAGTCCAGTCAAGGCGTCCCTTGGGTTTTGGCCAAGTCCTCTACGATCAACCAGCTGCTTCTCGCCTAGAACACTGTGAGTTGGTTTGTTTGAATTCCACTTGGAATTTAGGGTAGATCGAGTCTGCATATAGATTAGAATGATCACGCTATTGAATGGTAGAGTCCTTAGGGTTATTTTATTTATGGAACCGGACTCATTTTAGCAAGGGCTAAGCTGAGATGAATGGAATTAAGACTGAGTTAATAACCTGACTAGGACTAGGGCTAGGATGCATCATGTTTTCTATTATTGCGTGTTGATATTGTTGAGTGCAGGTTCCCGTTATCTTTAAAGATAGTTTCTCAGCGGGAGGCTTGACTATCTGGGTAACGGTTTGATTGTGTTGTTTAGTATTGATATTATTGTTTACTAGTTAGTAGTAAGGGTCTTAGGCCATATAGGCCGGACTACTAGTACTATTGGTTTGTGTTGTAGAGTCGAGTGTCTAGTTAGGATCTGGAACTTTGGCTTTAGGTTAGGTTCTAGATTGAGTTTGTTTTGTTGTGAGTGTGCCGACAGTATGTGCGAAACCCGCCCATACTAGGCTTGTGTAGGGGTGATTAGTGTTTCCTCGGCCTCGTACCCAGCGGGTTCAAGGAAACCCCTTATTCGCTGGATCGGGAAGACTCAGACGAACGGTGTCATGTACTATGGCTGAGTATTACACGACGGTGTAATGTGGCAGTGACCCGAAGGACTGTGGGCTGTCGCGCGGTGACCCGAATGACTGTGGGCCGCGGTCGGTTGAAAGTTCCTTCTTCTGGCCTTTGTGGTAGGGAGATAGGATATTGCCGATAGAGAGGAGGAACACGAAGTCACCAGGGCCCAGGTTAGAGTGTTGTGTTAGTGTGTCGTAGAGGGTTATGGAACCCTCGAGTTAGCGTAGCACCGATAACGGTGCTACGAGTTAGATCGAGTCGTAGATACTCATAGTTATTTTGTGATTGTGGTTGATTGATTTGCTTGCAGGTTATGACATTAAGTCCTAAGTCTGGTTTAGGTACCAGATTAGGCTTGATGTGTATTTCGTTAGTGTAGGCCTGACGTTGGCCTGTATGTGTTTGAGTGATTGCTTGTGAAGGGTGGTGGATATTAAAGCTATGCGGTATCATTGGTTGGCCGATCATGTTCTTGTTTGATTGTTGGTCGATCGATTAATGATACTTGCATAGTCTAAGTGTCTAACACTACATGAGTATTGAACTCAGGCGTATATATGGTTAACTAGGGATTGTTTGTTGACTTGTTTTTATGCAGGTTCCCGTTACTTGAAGCTAGATCATGGCAGGAGGCCAAGTCTAACTTAGTAACGGTTTGCTTAGCCTTAGCTTTTATTGCATGCTAGGGATAGATTGATTGTTATTTTGGGTTGTCCGGGTTAGAGTCTAGGTTGCGGGTAGAGGCCGCCAGCTCACTGAGTAACATTAGGTTACTCATCCAACTCCGTTGTCCTTTTTGCAGGTCGCTTTAGGTAAGGATGATCGGATATCTTGGTGCTGGACGTTAGGACCGCCGGTGTAGATTTTCATGCCTTTTGTAAACGGTATTGTGGATTTGTGTTTAGCTGACTCGATTTGGCAATTAGGCCGGGACCGGTCTCGAATTATATCAATGTATGGATTTTTCTCGAATCAATAAAGTAATTGTTTTATATGCGCTTCATGAGTACTCTGATATTTGACTAGTCCGGTCTAACACAACGTTAGGTCGTAGTACGGGTTGAAAAGCCTTAGGCCTCGATCTAACGGAAAACGCTAACTCTAGGTACGGGTTGCAAAGCCTTATGCCTTGACGCAGCGGGACGAGTTAGTGGATGAACTGGTCTAGGTCGTGGAGTAAAAGTTTGTGACTCTGACCGGATCGTCCCTAACCCGTCACGTAGCGCTTCCGAACCATGGTGTTGGGTTGGACGGTCAGTCATGTTCTTGTTTGATTGTTGGCTGGCCGGTTGGCCTTTCATCTCCAACCCATGGTGTGGGTCGTCCGTCGGTCATGTTCTTGTTTGATTGTTGGCCGGTGGGTCGACCTATGCTTAGGACGGTTCGGGGGTGTTACAGGCGCATGCGTCGCTTCTAGGCCGGATTCTGACTTAGAGGCGTTCAGTCATAATCCAGCACACGGTAGCTTCGCGCCACTGGCTTTTCAACCAAGCGCGATGACCAATTGTGCGAATCAACGGTTCCTTGTGGGAACCGAAATTCGCACTGTCGATTTCCGTTTAAATAAGGAAACTAAGAAAACCCTAGTTTCCCAGAGGACCCGGATATCTGTTAATTACCACACGTCAAGCAATCAGAACACGAGAATAACAACGATAAAAATAAGAAATCGAAAAGAGAGCAAAATAGATCTTATTCCGAATCTGCGTATGAGCGTTACAACAAGGTATAAGCCTGGGCTCGAGAGCTGTCGGCGAGATTCCTAGTTCTAGCAACCCTAAGACGGCTAAACCTAATTGAGTCGCAGCTCGAAATAACAAAAACGAAAAGTTGCCTAAATCGCTCTAAGTGCTAAGTTTGCTCTGAAAAAGTTCTCTCCTCTGCTCCTCGCCTAGGACTCCTTATATACTAGCTCCAAGGTCGGTTTACGCTTTTACTCTTCTGCCCTTAAGCCGTCATAGCATAAAAATGGAGATATTCCATTTTTCCCGATCTTCACAATTATCTTCAAAACTTCCGTATTTATCCGCGGAAACTTGACATTTATCCTTCCTCGCGGGCCAAGCGCGAACCACGCTGCGGTTCACGGGCTTTTGGTTAGGAAAGATCGTAGGATGGGCCTCGAGTCGTGTTTTAGGTCCCTTTGGGCCGTCTTCCGACTCGACACGTTTACTACGAGTTTTCCGCGGTTTCTAATCCGCGAAGTTTGATCGATGAATTAGAATAGCGGGAATCATAGACTGAGCTTGCTACGGTCTTCGGGAGATAGCATTCGAAGGTTTGACGAGAATGCAAGGACTGGTGTCGTATCGATGTTCGGAAAGGTTCAATCGCTATACAGCGACCGATCTTTGGCTCGAGCCCGGTCGCTATGTAGCGACCGAGCGAAACGAGTGCTCGGTCGCTACGTAGCGACCGAGCTTCGGCTTGAGCTCAGTCGCTACGTAGCGACCGAGCAGGACGATCGCTCGGTCGCTACGTAGCGACCGAGCTTTGGCTCGAGCTCGGTCGCTACGTAGCGACCGAGCGGGACGATCGCTCGGTCGCTACGTAGCGACCGAGCTTTTGGCTCGAGCTCGGTCGCTACGTAGCGACCGAGCGGGACGATCGCTCGGTCGCTACGTAGCGACCGAGCTTTTGGCTCGAGCTCGGTCGCTACGTAGCGACCGAGCGGGACGATCGCTCGGTCGCTACGTAGCGACCGAGCTTGGCTGAGCTCGGTCGCTACATAGCGACCGAGCGGGACGATCGCTCGGTCGCTACGTAGCGACCGAGCTTTGGCTCGAGCTCGGTCGCTACGTAGCGACCGAGCGGGACGATCGCTCGGTCGCTACGTAGCGACCGAGCTTGGCTGAGCTCGGTCGCTACGTAGCGACCGAGCGGGACGATCGCTCGGTCGCTACGTAGCGACCGAGCTTGGCTGAGCTCGGTCGCTACGTAGCGACCGAGCGGGACGATCGCTCGGTCGCTACGTAGCGACCGAGCTTTGGCTCGAGCTCGGTCGCTACGTAGCGACCGAGCGGGACGATCGCTCGGTCGCTACGTAGCGACCGAGCTTTGGCTCGAGCTCGGTCGCTACGTAGCGACCGAGCGGGACGATCGCTCGGTCGCTACGTAGCGACCGAGCTTGGCTGAGCTCGGTCGCTACGTAGCGACCGAGCGGGACGATCGCTCGGTCGCTACGTAGCGACCGAGCTTTGGCTCGAGCTCGGTCGCTACGTAGCGACCGAGCGGGACGATTGCTCGGTCGCTACGTAGCGACCGAGCTTTGGCTTGAGCTCGGTTGCTACGTAGCGACCGAGCGGGACGATCGTTTGGTTTGAATCCCAAAGAATACTTCTTCGTAGAAATAACCTCGTATAGTTTATTTTTACGAAAATTACATCCCTTCTTTAACCTTTCGGAAATACGATCTCTGAGGATTTTCGGATGGTAATTCCGTCGTAACCGTTTTTGACCCCAACAGTTAGCCCCCCAGCCCGTTAGGATCATGCATGGGGGGATCCTAGCGTGCGGTTAGGCATGTTTGGCAAGTTAGGCGTGATGGATGGAATTAATATGCGAAAGTCCGAGCTTGAATAGTAAATCCTCATGTCTTATAAGAAGAGAGGTAACTTGTTCCATAATTTTTTCACTTTCTTGTTTTTTTCTCTAAGATCTTTCAAAAACTTTCTATCTTTCTCTCCACCCTTTTCCTCTATTCTCTTAAGAGAAGTGTAAAGATGTCGAGCAAGAAAAAGATTGCGAAAAAAGGGTCTTCGTCCGCGAGTCCTTACGAAGAGCTCGTCGTTCCGAAGACGGAGTTCGTGCCTCACTCGGTGCATCCTGCCGAGAACGAGGCATGGTGGGTTGCTCATTATGGCTCGTTGATCCCTCCCAAGGAGAAGCCATTCCCGGTCCTGGTCCATCGTGGAGTCGAGGGAAAGGACGCAAGTAGGACCACTGACGAGTTTCTCGCGACGATGCGGTCGTTCTACCGCATCCCGGATGTTGTGGAGTTCCGGGTTCCCTGCCGCGGGGAATGTGCTAACAACCCCCCGGAGGGTTACTTTACTTGTTATGAGGTGTTCATAGTGCGTTGTCGCCTCTGGTTCCCCATACCCGAAATTCTCGTCCGAGTGTTGGACCGTTTTGAAGTCGCGATAAGTCAGTTGACACCCCTTGCCATTCAGCACCTTATTGGGATCTTGATCCTAAGCTATGAGCATGGCCTTTCCCTTTCCGTCGATCATTATGAAGCGCTTTTGAGGCTTCAACTTGTCAAGGATACGGATAAGCATAGGTTTGTCCCTCGGAAATTTATGTCGGTGGTTAAGAAGTTCATTTCGAACTTCAACTCGTGGAAGAAGTTCTTTTTCTTTGTTCGTTTGGACGCTGCGTCCGTCGAAGAGAGTTGCATTCCACTGTTCCGGAGGTTGCCGAACAATCGTCCCTTCATCAATCCTCTTGCTCCGTTCCCTGAGGATATTATCGCGGTGAGGGATCTTCTCAGGAATGGTCCCTTCTTCTGGACTTCTTTCACGCCGAGAAGGGTTCGGAAGGCGCTGAAATTTGTGCACCCTGGTCCAGCTTTGGACGCGGATACGGGAAGCGACTCCGAACCCGACGGCCAGAGTCCCGTTGAAGCTCCGACAGCCGCGCCGGAGTCGAGCTCTTGGAAGGGAAAAGACGTCGATCTCGGCGACATAGAGTTTTCGATGGATGACTCTATGCTTCCAGGATGGGATCCGAACCTTGCTTACGGCGACGGAAGCGGTTCGAGCGAAGCCCCCATTCCGGACTTCGATGATTTCTTTGCTGGGCTGCCATCGGGTTTCGATGCTCCTCCTCCTACGAAAGAATCGGCGAGGCCGAGAGTCGTTGCGGAAGGATCTCGCATCATCAATGGGGTTAGTTTTTTTTTTGGGAATTTTTAAGTGATTGTCCTATGTATGGATTTGTAACACGCCTATTGATTTTGCAGGGCCTGAGCTTGCTGGGCTCGGCCATCGAGGCGGGTCATAGAGAAGCCATGGTCTACCGCTTCAAGGCGGAGAAAGCGGAGCGGGATCTCGCCCGCGTGCAAGGCGAGATGCTGGAGCGAGAGGCACAGCTTACTCGTGATCATGCGCGGGCTGTTCGCAGATCGGAGAGGAAAGGCAAAAGAGAGATCGTCGAGGTGATGAAGACTCGCGCATCTCAGTTCCAGGTTGAGTACGGGAATCTTAAGAATGCCTTTACCTCGGTGGGCGACTTTCGCGAGTGCCGTGGTTCGGTCGGAAGTCTTTGGAGGACGCAAGCCGACGACTATGTGTTTGAAGAAGAAATGAGCTTGATGAAGAGTGGGATGAGTGACCGTGCCCACGCTGAGGCGCTTATCCCTCCGATCGACGAGAGGATTCAAGGGTTCTGGGATTCCATCCCGGTTTCTCCTGATACCGAGGAGGTCCCGATCGATTTTCACGGCGGTGGCGAGGAAGTGGATCGTCCTGCGGATGCGTTTGGTGCTTCGTTGTCCGGGGACTTCGACTTTGGATTATGAGGGATGGATCAGTTATCCTTGTTTTCGGTCGAATGTGGCCCTTTGAATTTGGATTTCGTTTAGGCCACGATGGCCGTATTTGTATTTCCGGGACTGGCCGTTGGTGGCTTTGAATCCCTTGCCGCTTTACGCGGTTTATTTATATGATAAATGTTTCGTTTCGAGTTTTTCCTGAGTAGGGTTGAAGTAAATACGAGTTGTCGTCTCGTATGTAGTTCTAATTAGACGTTCGATCTGTTGGTTCGTTCGTGATTTTCGTAAAAATTTATCTGTCTTTACGATTTTCGAGAACATTGAGATACGAACGGAGAGGCATGGTTTATGATCTCGTATCTTTTAGATATCATGCCTTGAGATGTTTGAGACCAGAGCGTTGGGTTTAGGGCAAGACCTAGGTTTACTTTCGGTTAAGGTTTGTGCGGTGACTAGCCGGCTATCGTTTTTCCTGTTGCGATTTCTTCCTGACTCGCACCGGTTTAAAGTCCGCGATATGTTCTCGGCTTATATGACTTGTATGGTACGAATCGAGCATCTTCTCAGAATCTGGAAGTGCTAAACCAAAATTTCGGATTTTTGTTGTAGCGCGCTTTTGTCCTTGTGCTGGACGTTTTTAAAGATCAAAAGAGTGATCGGATTGCGTTTGTTTAAGACGGCTGGCGTGTTCGTCGGGGCCAATCGACGAACGGGGTGTAAGGTTTTTAGTGGTCGCGTTCGGACAATTTGTTTAGCATTGTCCTCGAATTTTAACTTTTTGCGACGTCTCGCAGTTATTTTCGAGGATTATGCGTGTTTGAAAGGTGATAATCTTTACGATTTTTGGGCCGGATGAGGCCGCAGACGAGCGTAAACTGAAGCGTAAGCGTTTTCGATAAAAAGACAGTGTATATTGTAAAAATTTTTATGTTTCTAAAAACTCGATTACAATAATGGCGATTGTGGGAGTATACGAGTATACGCACCCACTCCCCCCCCCCTTTTTAGAGAGGGGGATAGCTGAACTCGTCTTTTGACAAGCTGCCTACGTACCCCTTTCGAGGATCAAGCCATCTCGTAGTTCTGTTTCATGCCGCGAGTGTTCTTACTCGGCGGTTGGTGTCGCGATGTCCGCCTTGACCGTGTCGATCGTGGCTGGGTCGACGCTATTTTCCGGATGTTCCGGTTGAGTTGTCGCGTGGGCTTCGGATTTATGTCGAGCTTCGACGTCCGATGCGTTTGCGTTGACAGACGATTTTACTTCGTCCTTGTGCGGGGTGCTTTTGGCCGAAGATCGATCTATCTTCGCGCGTTTGCCGTTTGCAGAAGCCGTGATTTGCCTTAACTTATGCTCCGCGAGGAAGCATAGTCGCGACTGTTTTTGGCATCCCCAGATGGCCGCGACTCCGCTCGGCGTTGGGAACTTGAGACCCAGGTGGTAAGTTGACGGAACTGCCTGCATGGCGTTGAGCCATGGGGTTCCCATGATCACGTTGTAGATAGCGGGATGGTCGACTACCGCGAATTCGACGATTTTCGTGATCTCCTTGGCCATGACTGGCAATTGGATTGACCCGAGAGTCATCGACACTTCGCCTGAAAAACCCGTGAGTGGTTTTGGCGTCGGAATTACCTCTCCGAGTTCGATACTCATCCGATTGAGAGTGTCGCGGAAGATTACGTTGACCGTGCTTCCCGTATCGACGAGTACCCTTCCGACTTCTAAATCTCGTATGACGAGATCTATGACGAGAGGGTCGCAGTGAGGTTGGTCGATACCGCCGGCTTCTTCCTCCGTGAAGGTGATCGAGCAATTTTGGCCGTCTCGAGGAGGAGACCATGTAGGCCATTTTGCGCTTGATTCTGCCTTCCGTTGGTAAGCCTTGATGGCTGACACGGTATCGCCGCAGTATTGAGATCCTCCGATGATCATATTGACTCTGCGACGATTGTTATCGTTCCCTTTGTCATCCGGCCTCCTACCGCGTTTATCCCCAGGTTGGTTTCGTTGAGGAGATTTTTCGGCGGGCGGATTTCTGTCCGTCTTTGGAGGCCGATCAGAATCGAGGATGAGATCCTTGACGCTAGTTACTTCCGAAAGCTCTCCAGCGAGCAGCTTCGCGGCCAGTCTTGCTCCTAAGACTTTGCAATTAGTCGTGGAGTGTCCTCGGGATTGGTGGAACTCGCAGAAGGTGTTCTCGTCATACCCTTGATTGCGAGTCCATGTGTTGCCCGTGGTCCGGCCTTGATCCGAACTGATCGCATAGTTATGCGCCCCTTGGAGATCTTCCCCCTCGTGATGGACGTACTTGTCGTTACGAGAGTTCTTCTTTTTCCCCTTCGGATCTGCGTCTTTCGAGGATGGTCTTGCCGGCTTATGTTTTTGCGATAAGACTTTAGTTTCTTCCTCCACTATGATATAGTCTGTTGCTTTGTGGAGGGCGTCCTGGATCGTTCGCGGTTTGTCGAGAGTTATCCATTTTCTGAATTTCGACTTGTACCAGAGCGTCTTTCTCAGCGCGTCGATGGCCACTTTGTCGCTTATCCCGCTGACCCTGGACATTATCAATTTGAATCGGCTGATAAACTCGCGGAGGGGTTCGTCTTCCCTCTGGGAGAGACTCCAGAGATCAACATCGGAGGTTTCCCTGTCTATGAATACAGAGTACTGTTTGAGGAATTCCGATGCGAGCTGTCGAAAACTCCCGATGGTGTTGCGACGAAGGCGTGCGAACCATTCGAGCGCTGCTCCTTCAAGATTTTCGACGAACAGGCGGCAATAGCCGGCATCCTTTTCGCCGTCCTTCAGTCTTGCTCTTCCCATCGCGATGTGGAAAGCCTGAAGGTGCGCTTTCGGATCGGCCGTACCATCGTACTTCGGTACTTTGATCTTTCCCGGATCGGACACCCTCATGTCCGAAATGCGACTGGTAAAGGGGGTCTTTCGAGCTCCTTCCAGCAGTCGATCGATCTCGGGGGCAGCACTAGTAGCATGATGGATTTGAGACTTTACGGCTCTCACTTCTGCCGCAGTCTTGGTGATGTAGTCGCGAAGATCGCGGATATCCGATGTCTCGTCAGTGGATTTCCGAGCCTGTCGGCGCTTACTGCGAGTGAGCTCGGTTTGCCTTTCGGCCAGCTCCTCTTGTTCGTTCCAATAGGCGACTTCTTCTTCTTCCGTCATTGGTTTTTCGAACGGGGAGCCTTCCCGAGCGGATCGGCTTCTGGTCCTTCTTGGATGTCTGTCGCCATCCTCGTCGCTGTCGTTGGAGACATCGCTAGGATCCAGGTCAATGTGTTCGGCTTCGTTATCCTCCGAGTCCTTTGCAGGGAGCGGAAGACTTTCAGAGTTCCCCTTCTCGATGGGAGACTTCTCGCTGGGGTTTTGACCGGAAGGTCGTTCCCGCGCGACTCCTGCTCTATCGAGTGGGGTGGCGAAATCGAGCCTCTTCCCGCGGATTTTGGTGGTTCCGCGGGGACGGATAGCTTGGGTCCTTGCCGTTAAGGTTTCAACCTGTTTGGTCAAGGTATTCACGAGCTTATCCTGTTCTTCCGACCTTTTTTCATAGGTGGCGAACATCTTTTTAAACTCCTCGAGAGTCGCGGCGTTGGCTTGCGCGTTGGCCGCAGATACGTCCGCTACCGGAGTGTGGAGATCGGTGCCGCTGCCTCCGTTAAGGGGAGTTTGCACGTTATCCGCGTCGTTGGTTGACATGTCTGACTGTGTGTGGCTTTTGCGGGTTAGATTGATCCGTAAGTCCCCCTCCTTCTAGCGCCAAACTGTGGGAACCGAAATTCGCACTGTCGATTTCCGTTTAAATAAGGAAACTAAGAAAACCCTAGTTTCCCAGAGGACCCGGATATCTGTTAATTACCACACGTCAAGCAATCAGAACACGAGAATAACAACGATAAAAATAAGAAATCGAAAAGAGAGCAAAATAGATCTTATTCCGAATCTGCGTATGAGCGTTACAACAAGGTATAAGCCTGGGCTCGAGAGCTGTCGGCGAGATTCCTAGTTCTAGCAACCCTAAGACGGCTAAACCTAATTGAGTCGCAGCTCGAAATAACAAAAACGGAAAGTTGCCTAAATCGCTCTAAGTGCTAAGTTTGCTCTGAAAAAGTTCTCTCCTCTGCTCCTCGCCTAGGACTCCTTATATACTAGCTCCAAGGTCGGTTTACGCTTTTACTCTTCTGCCCTTAAGCCGTCATAGCATAAAAATGGAGATATTCCATTTTTCCCGATCTTCACAATTATCTTCAAAACTTCCGTATTTATCCGCGGAAACTTGACATTTATCCTTCCTCGCGGGCCAAGCGCGAACCATGCTGTGGTTCACGGGCTTTTGGTTAGGAAAAATCGTAGGATGGGCCTCGAGTCGTGTTTTAGGTCCCTTTGGGCCGTCTTCCGACTCGACACGTTTACTACGAGTTTTCCGCGGTTTCTAATCCGCGAAGTTTGATCGATGAATTAGAATAGCGGGAAACATAGACTGAGCTTGCTACGGTCTTCGGGAGATAGCATTCGAAGGTTTGACGAGAATGCAAGGACTGGTGTCGTATCGATGTTCGGAAAGGTTCAATCGCTACACAGCGACCGAACTTTGGCTCGAGCCCGGTCGCTATGTAGCGACCGAGCGAAACGAGTGCTCGGTCGCTACGTAGCGACCGAGCTTCGGCTTGAGCTCGGTCGCTACGTAGCGACCGAGCGGGACGATCGCTCGGTCGCTACGTAGCGACCGAGCTTTGGCTCGAGCTCGGTCGCTACGTAGCGACCGAGCGGGACGATCGCTCGGTCGCTACGTAGCGACCGAGCTTTGGCTCGAGCTCGGTCGCTACGTAGCGACCGAGCGGGACGATCGCTCGGTCGCTACGTAGCGACCGAGCTTTGGCTCGAG
>NW_026015233.1:0-5000 GCF_020379485.1 Brassica napus | reverse complement strand
GTTGGGCACCGTAACCCGGCTTCGGTTCATCCCGCATCGCCAGTTATGCTTACCAAAAATGGCCCACTTGGAGCTCTCGATTCCGTGGGATGGCTCAACAAAGCAGTCATCCCGTCCTACCTATTTAAAGTGTGCGAATAGGTCGAGGAAATTGCGTCTCGATGCCTCTAATCATTGGCTTTACCTGATATAACTCGTTTCCAAGCTCCTGCTATCCTGAGGGAAACTTCGGAAGGAACCTGCTACTAGATGGTTCGATTAGTCTTTCACCCCTATACCCAAGTCAGACAAACGATTTGCACGTCAGTATCACTGCGGGCCTCCACCAGAGTTTCCTCTTGCTTCGCCCGCTCATGCATAGTTCACCATCTTTCGGGTCCCGACAGGCATGCTCACACTCGAACCCTTCTCAGAAGATCAAGGTCGGTCGGCTGTGCACCCGTGAGGGATCCAGCCAATCAGCTTCCTTGTGCCTTAGTGGTTTACTCACCCGTTGACTCGCACAAATGTCAGACTCCTTGGTCCGTGTTTCAAAGCGGGTCAAATAGGGAGCCCACAGGCCGACGCCTTGAGCATGCAGATGCCGAGGCACGCCGTGAGGCGCGTGCTGCAGACCACGATTAAGGCAGTGACGTGTCCGCCAGCGTAACAAAAGCCCGAGCTTTGGTCACCACCTTAATCCGCGTCGATCCATGCCCCGAATCGATCGGCGGACCGGATTGCTCCGTTCCGCATCCGACCGGGATGAATCGCTGGCCCCCATCTGCTTCCCTCCCGACAATTTCAAGCACTCTTTGACTCTCTTTTCAAAGTCCTTTTCATCTTTACCTTGCGTTACTTGTTCGCTATCGGTCTCTTGCTCATATTTAGCCTTGGACGAAATTTAACGCCCGATTGGGGCTGCATTCCCAAACAACCCGACTCGTAGACAGCGCCTCGGGGTGCGACAGGGTCCGGGCATGACGGGGCTCTCACCCTCTATGGCGCCAGTTTCCAGGGAACTTGGGCCTGGTCCGTCGTTGAGGACGCTTCTCCAGACTACAATTCGAACGCCAAAGACGTCCGATTTTCAAGCTGGGCTCTCCCGGTTCCCTCGCCGTTACTAAGGGATCCTTGTTAGTTTATTTTCCCCCGCTTATTGATATGCTTAAACTCAGCGGGTGATCCCACCTGACCTGGGGTCGCGTTGAGGACTTTGGGTCATCAAGATCTTTTGGACCTGAACGTCTGACTATATGACAAGAATTGAATCACCACCGCATGTCAAGACGCTCCTGGCGTCCTTAGCTCGGATTTTGGCCAACCACGTGCGGTAACACACGGGAGATCAGCTTCCGTCCCATATCCTCAAGAGGATGGGGGGGACGACGATTTGTGACACCCAGGCAGACGTGCCCTCGGCCAGAAGGCTTGGGGTGCAACTTGCGTTCAAAGACTCGATGGTTCACTGGATTCTGCAATTCACACCAAGTATCGCATTTAGCTACGTTCTTCATCGATGCGAGAGCCGAGATATCCGTTGCCGAGAGTTGTTTTAGACTTAACATTGCAGCACTGCTTCCGAACAAACTCCGTCTCCGGGATGGCGAAAGCATGCTGTTTAGTTGCATTTTCCTTGGCACTTTTCGTCCGGAAGCTATGCGTACGATCCAACCAAAACTGAAGTCTTAGGCATGGATGAACGTATAACCATGGAATCGGCAGGCACAGTAAGAAACCGGCGCCTACCGAGAGTGATGTTTCATCGTTCTCAGGTCGTTCTGTTTCCAGGGTACGACAATGATCCTTCCGCAGGTTCACCTACGGAAACCTTGTTACGACTTCTCCTTCCTCTAAATCATAAGGTTTAATGGACTTCTCGAGACGTCGCAGACGGCAAACCACCCATGTCAACGCGTGCTGATGAATCGCACTTACTAGGAATTCCTCGTTGAAGACCAACAATTGCAATGATCTATCCCCATCACGATGAAATTTCAAAGATTACACGGGCCTGTCGGCCAAGGTGTGAACTCGTTGAATACATCAGTGTAGCGCGCGTGCGGCCTAGAACATCTAAGGGCATCACAAACCTGTTATTGCCTCAAACTTCCTTGGCCTAAACGGCCATAGTCCCTCTAAGAAGCCGGCCGTGAAGAGATGCCTCCACGTAGCTAGTTAGCAAGCTGAGTTCTCATTCATTAACGAAATTAACCAGACAAATCGCTCCACCAACTAAGAACGGCCATGCACCACAACCCATAGAATCAAGAAAGAGCTCTCAGTCTGTCAATCCTTACTATGTCTGGACCTGGTAAGTTTCCCTGTGTTGAGTCAAATTAAGCCGCATGCTCCACTCCTGGTAGTGCCCTTCCGTCAATTCCATTAAGTTTCAGCCTTGCGACCATACTCCCCCCCGGAACCCAAAAACTTTGATTTCTCATAAGGTGCCAGCGGAATCCTATAAGCAACATCCGCTGATATACAGAGCGTAGGCTTGCTTTGGGCACTCTAATTTCTTCAAAGTAACAGCACCGGAGGCACGACCCGGCCAGTTAAGACCAAGAGCATATCGCCGACAGAAGAGACAAGCCGACCGGTGCTCACCGAAGGCGGACCGGGCGACCCATCCCAAGGTTCAACTACGAGCTTTTTCACTGCAACAATTTAAATATACGCTATGGAGCTGGAATTACCGCGAATGCTGGCACCAGACTTGCCCTCCAATGGATCCTCGCTAAGGGATTTAGATTGTACTCATTCCAATTACCAGACTCAAAGAGCCCGGTATTGTTATTTTTTGTCACTACCTTCCCGTGTCAGGATTGGGTAGTTTGCGCGCCTGCTGCCTTCCTTGGATGTGGTAGCCGTTTCTCAGGCTCCCTCTCCGGAATCGAACCCTAATACTCCGTCACCGTTACCACCATGGTAGGCCACTATCCAACCATCGAAAGTTGATAGGGCAGAAATTTGAATGATGCGTCGCCAGCACTAAGGCCATGCGATCCGTCGAGTTATCATGAATCATCAGAGCAACGGGCAAAGCCCGCGTCGACCTTTTATCTAATAAATGCATCCCTTCCAGAAGTCGGGGTTTGTTGCACGTATAAGCTCTATAATTACTACGGTTATCCGAGTAGTAGTTACCATCAAACAAACTATATCTGATTTAATGAGCCATTCGCAGTTTCACAGTCTGAATTCATTCATACTTACACATGCATGGCTTAATCTTTGAGACAAGCATATGACTACTGCCAGGATCAACCAGGTAGCATTCATAAATCAGGGCAAGACCACGTCATATTCCCGCAAACACATGGAAAGTGGGAACAGACCGCAGACTTGACCGAATCTTTTGTCTGGAGACAAACGTGCTTAGCGGGACAGAATTTCTTCGAGTCACCGCCATAATATTTCCGCAACCGAGATCTCAGCAAACAGCTTATCACCTTTGCGAACAATGCATAAATTATGCAAAGACGCAAGGATCACAAAGTGCCGGCTTATGTGTTCACGACTTCCCCACTGAAGGAGATGCCGCAAACAACATTTTAAGCAAATCTTAACAATTCCTTCCAGATAGGTACACAACACAGGCCCCGGATCAGTTCAGCAAGCATAAACTATGCTAGTGAAGAAACTGAGGACTATAGTTGGTCTGTAGTGGGTGCGCGAGCACAGAGCCAACAAACACTAGCTATCCAATCACCACTCATACGCCGAATGTTCATTTGCCCCGCTAACATCAATCTTTCCAACCACTCTTGAGATGTAATCAAAAGAGCAACTGGAAGACGGATGAAACCAGGCCAAGCCAGGGTCATGCCTGTGGATCTTGTGGTAGTCGACCTAAAGAATCACGAGGTGATATTAGGTATGGACTGGCTTGGAAAGACCGGGCCACTCTTGACTGTCACCGGGGGCGCGTGCAGTTTGAGGGTGGGTGTGATATCCGGTCAGGTTCCAAGGTATACGTTCGATCTCTGGATGCTTGGTGGTTCAGCAATCCATGTTGAAGGATGCGGATGCGAGGAAGGGTTGTGAAGCTTTTCTAGCCACAATCGCCACTAAGAAGGTCGTAGGGGGTGGTGACCCGGAGGGAAACCGCTGGTCGAGAGAGTTCCACGATGTGTTAGGTCACTACAGGGCATTCCCCCTGATAGGTCGGACCCATTCATAATAGAACTGGAACCAGGGACGGCCCCGTTATCCAAAGTCCCTACAGAATGGCTCCTGCCGAGATGGCAAAGCTTAAGAAGCAACTGGAGGAGTTGCTGGATAAGGGTTTTATAAGACCTAGTGTGTCACCTTGGGGGAGCACCGGTTCTTTTTGTCAAAAAAAAAGATGGTAGCTTCAGGTTGTGCATTGACTATCGAGGGTTGAACCGGGTTACAGTGAAGAGCAAATACCCATTGCCTCGGATAGATGAGTTATTGGATCAGCTCAAGGGTGCAAAGTGGTTCTCTAAGATCGAATTGGCTTCAGGGTATCATCAGATCCCTTATTGAACCAAATGATGTTAGGAAGACAGCATTCCGAACAAGGTGGCCACTACGAATTTGTGGTCATGCCATTCGGACTAACCAATGCACCAGCAGCCTTTATGAAGATGATGAATGGTATCTTCCGAGATTTCTGGATGAATTTGTAATCATCTTCATTGATGACATACTAGTATATTCCAAGAGCAAGGAAGACCAGGGGAGGCATCTAAGGGCTGTGCTAGGACGGGTGAGGGAACAACAGCTCTTTGCCAAGTTGAGCAAGTGCAGTTTTTGGCAAAGGAGTGTTGGGTTCCTGGACACATCGTGTCCGATCAAGGAGTCTCGGTTGATACAGATTTCAAGGCCATATAGGAATGGCACGACCACTAAGAGTTTCACGGAGGTCAGGAGTTTCCTAGGGCTGGTCGGTTACTACAGGAAGTATGTCAAAGGGTTTGCCAGCTTGGCCCAAACAATGACACAAACTAACTGGAATAAAAGATGGTCTGAGATTTGTTATGGTTCTTGAAGGA
>NW_026015232.1:25000-42401 GCF_020379485.1 Brassica napus | reverse complement strand
CACGACCTAAGGATGGTTCTGGTCAAGCCAAGGAGCCGTGAAGGCTCGGTCAGTGAGAGGCTGTGTGTAACATGTGGTTAGATGATGCTAGGGATGAACTAGTGATTGTCTATGAAACGATTAAGAAGTCGTGTGTTGGATCTCATGTTTCTAAGTAATACATTTTTATACATTTATATTCCGCTGTGCTATCTGTTCAATTGTTTTAGAACCTCAGATTAAAACATGACTAGTAAATAAAAGACTTTAAAATGAATCAAACAAGCAAAGAAATTGATTTAAGTAGCCAAACGGGTCCAGTTTCGCGAGAGGCCGGATTCGGGCGTACAGATACTACCCGCCGCTCGGTGGTAATTCTATTCAAGGCGGTCCGAACGGCGCTTCCGCCGAACGGACTAGCCAACGAACATGCCTTTGTGAGCCGAAGCTCCTACTGAGGGTCGGCAATTGGGCGACGGGCGCTGTGATAACCTGCCCTTTGGGATAAAATGGTCGAGAGAGCAAAAGTCATAATCCAGAGCCGAGCTTTTGGGAATCAAAGCAATTGAAGGAATGTTAAGTTTTGATCACTTAAGACTTAACATGGATCGAGGAAAATAGAAGATTGGTCGAGAATCAACTTTCTGGTTGAGTCGCGGGCAACTACAGATCGATCGGAAATTTGAGTCGGGAAATTGAAGTACGAGAAGGTCGAGAATGAATCGTGATGGTGTGAGCATGAGTTGAGATAAGCTGCTCTACCATTTTAGACGGCAGTTTTGGAAGAATCACATTTTTGAAGCACGACGGTTTAGAAGCTCGACGTTTTTGAAGATTGACGTTTCTTCATCGCAAAGTTTTCTCGGAATATCTTCGTATCAGTAAAATATTATTCTGAAGATATTATAAGTCGGAAGCAGGACGGGAATTAAGCAGGACGGGAAGCAGCACGACGGGGAAAACCCGAAGTTGGGCAAAAACCCTAATTTCGGTATTACGAAATTCTTTGAGGAAGCCGGAGGCTCGGGAAATATTTTTAAAGGATATCAAACATCATCTGTAGTTTATAAAAATATTCAGAGAATCAGAATGGGAGCGGAAAAATATTTGGGATTGATCGCGGGTCAGAAATTCACAAGAAGGGTCGAAATCGCGCAAAGGAACCGAGAAGCTCGAGGTGGCTTGATCAGAAGGGATAAGAACGTGGTGGCAACTGTTTAACCAGCTGAGTGTCAAGAGAAGCTCGAGGTGTCACCGTGCATGGAAGCTGCACATGCAGCTTGACATGTAGAAGCACGAGGTGGATCGCCAAGCACGAGATGTCGCGACGCATGGAACCGAAGCATGCTGATCGACATGTGTGAGGATGTGTGGCGCCTTGCATGAGCTCCAGTCATGCAGCCTGACATCTGGGAGGAGTGGTGGCGTCCTGCATGTGTCCTGGACATGCAGCCAGCCATGTGGAGCACGAGTGTCGCCGTGAATGCGTCCGGAGCCATGCAGAGCGACACACGGGCTGCCACCAACCTGAAGCTGATTGGCTGGTGTCTCCTATATAAAGACCACGACCCCTTCTCATTTCATTCATCCATACCTTTCAAAAGCAAGTTAAAAAAGTGGGTTAGAGAGAGAGAAAGAAGTAGAAAAAGAAAGTAAGAGGTTCTGAGCTATTTCGAGAGTTTTAGAGAGTTTTCGAGATCAGTTTCTCTACTGATTTCAAGTCAGCGCCTAGGGAAGGTTCTGGCCAACTGAAGATCAACCAATTGAAGATCAATTCAGATGGGAAGCAAGTCAACGTGGTTAGAGAGAGAGAGAAAGAAAGTGTAGCTGAGTTCTGAAGACCGATACTCCACCGAGAAGGCCAGTTCCGTCCAATCGGCGATTCTCTACGATTGTGACGCGGAAGCTCTGTCCAATTCAATCCGTCCAAGCCAGTCATATTCTCCTACAATCAAGTGGAGGTGCTATCCAAGATTAGTTCAGTTCCATGGGTTCAGATCAGTCGAAGTTCTCCTCGATACTCCGCCGAAATGTCCGAAGAACTGTCCAGCAGCTAAAGGAGATTCTGTCCAGATCAGTCTGTCCAGACGTGTCAGTTTCTTCATGATGAAGCCGAGGTTATGTCCAAGTCAAGATCAGTCCAGTCCAGTCCAGTCAAGGCGTCCCTTGGGTTTTGGCCAAGTCCTCTACGATCAACCAGCTGCTTCTCGCCTAGAACACTGTGAGTTGGTTTGTTTGAATTCCACTTGGAATTTAGGGTAGATCGAGTCTGCATATAGATTAGAATGATCACGCTATTGAATGGTAGAGTCCTTAGGGTTATTTTATTTATGGAACCGGACTCATTTAGCAAGGGCTAAGCTGAGATGAATGGAATTAAGACTGAGTTAATAACCTGACTAGGACTAGGGCTAGGATGCATCATGTTTTCTATTTTGCGTGTTGATATTGTTGAGTGCAGGTTCCCGTTATCTTTAAAGATAGTTTCTCAGCGGGAGGCTGGACTATCTGGGTAACGGTTTGATTGTGTTGTTTAGTATTGATATTATTGTTTACTAGTTAGTAGTAAGGGTCTTAGGCCATATAGGCCGGACTACTGGTACTATTGGTTTGTGTTGTAGAGTCGAGTGTCTAGTTAGGATCTGGAACTTTGGCTTTAGGTTAGGTTCTAGATTGAGTTTGTTTTGTTGTGAGTGTGCCGACAGTATGTGCGAAACCCGCCCATACTAGGCTTGTGTAGGGGTGATTAGTGTTTCCTCGGCCTCGTACCCAGCGGGTTCAAGGAAACCCCTTATTCGCTGGATCGGGAAGACTCAGACGAACGGTGTCATGTACTATGGCTGAGTATTACACGACGGTTGTAATGTGGCAGTGACCCGAAGGACTGTGGGCTGTCGCGCGCGGTGACCCGAATGACTGTGGGCCGCGGTCGGTTGAAAGTTCCTTCTTCTGGCCTTTGTGGTAGGGAGATAGGATATTGCCGATAGAGAGGAGGAACACGAAGTCACCAGGGCCCAGGTTAGAGTGTTGTGTTAGTGTGTCGTAGAGGGTTATGGAACCCTCGAGTTAGCGTAGCACCGATAACGGTGCTACGAGTTAGATCGAGTCGTAGATACTCATAGTTATTTTTGTGATTGTGGTTGATTGATTTGCTTGCAGGTTATGACATTAAGTCCTAAGTCTGGTTTAGGTACCAGATTAGGCTTGATGTGTATTTCGTTAGTGTAGGCCTGACGTTGGCCTGTATGTGTTTGAGTGATTGCTTGTGAAGGGTGGTGGATATTAAAGCTATGCGGTATCATTGGTTGGCCGATCATGTTCTTGTTTGATTGTTGGTCGATCGATTAATGATACTTGCATAGTCTAAGTGTCTAACACTACATGAGTATTGAACTCAGGCGTATATATGGTTAACTAGGGATTGTTTGTTGACTTGTTTTATGCAGGTTCCCGTTACTTGAAGCTAGATCATGGCAGGAGGCCAAGTCTAACTTAGTAACGGTTTGCTTAGCCTTAGCTTTTATTGCATGCTAGGGATAGATTGATTGTTATTTTGGGTTGTCCGGGTTAGAGTCTAGGTTGCGGGTAGAGGGCCGCCAGCTCACTGAGTAACATTAGGTTACTCATCCAACTCCGTTGTCCTTTTTGCAGGTCGCTTTAGGTAAGGATGATCGGATATCTTGGTGCTGGACGTTAGGACCGCCGGTGTAGATTTTCATGCCTTTTGTAAACGGTATTGTGGATTTGTGTTTAGCTGACTCGATTTGGCATTAGGCCGGGACCGGTCTCGAATTATATCAATGTATGGATTTTTCTCGAATCAATAAAGTAATTGTTTTATATGCGCTTCATGAGTACTCCGATATTTGACTAGTCCGGTCTAACACAACGTTAGGTCGTAGTACGGGTTGAAAAGCCTTAGGCCTCGATCTAACGGAAAATGCTAACTCTAGGTACGGGTTGCAAAGCCTTATGCCTTGACGCAGCGGGACGAGTTAGTGGATGAACTGGTCTAGGTCGTGGAGTAAAAGTTTGTGACTCTGACCGGATCGTCCCTAACCCGTCACGTAGCGCTTCCGGACCATGGTGTTGGGTTGGACGGTCAGTCATGTTCTTGTTTGATTGTTGGCTGGCCGGTTGGCCTTTCATCTCCAACCCATGGTGTGGGTCGTCCGTCGGTCATGTTCTTGTTTGATTGTTGGCCGGTGGGTCGACCTATGCTTAGGACGGTTCGGGGGTGTTACAGAGGTGGTATCAGAGCATGGTTTCGTCCATGCTTCCGGAAATCATGATTTAATCGGTTTTAAATATTTATCGAGTCAAAAAGAGTCACAAAAGGCATTAGGGAAACCGGTCACGTCCAGCGATAGGATTTGTGGTTTTAGGAATTAGGATTGAGATAGTGGAATCTAGAACTGTTAGGTTGCTTGGGTAGAACTATTAGGTTGCTGGTTAGAATTGCGGTTAGGTTGCGTTGTTAGTATTTGCTGGGTTAGTAGATTATGTGATTAATTACTAACTTGCATGTGAGGTGTTCTTTTGAGTTGCAGCGAGTAAGTGTGTTTGTTGATCGGAACTTTAAGGGATGAAAACCTTAAAGTGGAGGGAGTTCGAGGCCAAACCCAAACCCGAAGCGAAAGAGGAGAGACAGATTCAGAGAACTGGGCTGTGGTATGGACTGGACAGATGGGAAGAAACAAGACTTCGTTGGGAAAGGACTTCATCAGTATTTGGGAAATGAGAGATCGAGGAAATGGTTGGAGTAATCAGAGGCGCAGATTGGCAAGATCGTATCATGGGAAATTAGTTGGGCAGCAAAGTAAAAACTAAGAAGAAGACGCAGTGATCATTCAAGTGAAGATTTATGAAGATGATTGTGGTGACATTGGGAAGGACACTCAAGGGACAGTGAAAGGCAGAGTGAAGAGATATGAAGACGATTATGGCGACTTTAGACAGTATACACAAAGGGACATGGGCAAGCAAAGTAAAGAGTTATGAAGACAAGTTGAGATTAAGTGAAGCATGAGAAATCAAGAAGTGAAGAAATGAAAGGATTCAAGACCGAGGAAATGCATGGAGATGTATTAAGATGGAGCGAGTTCAGAATCAGAAAATCTAGAAGAAGACTGAAGAAATCAAGGGGAGATATCTAAGGCCAACCGATAAAGAAGCACATCTAGTGATCAAGACAAAGTTATGTAACTAGGAGTTATGGAGGAGTTGTTATCAAGGTGGACCAAGTTCAAAATCCAAAGTGTTCATGGAGACCTAAAGAAACCGAGAGAAAGGGGAGCCAGCAAAGAACCATATCTTATGACCAAGACCGCAAGACGAAGTTATTCAAAAGCTGAACATCATCACTACACATCAAGGAGGAACATTTCGTGAAGCTAAGCAATTGCGCAACTAAGAATTCGAGGACGAATTCTATTAAGGGGGGGAGAATGTGATAACCCGCCCTTTGGGATAAAATGGTCGAGAGAGCAAAAGTCATAATCCAGAGCCGAGCTTTTGGGAATCAAAGCAATTGAAGGAATGTTAAGTTTTGATCACTTAAGACTTAACATGGATCGAGGAAAATAGAAGATTGGTCGAGAATCAACTTTCTGGTTGAGTCGCGGGCAATACAGATCGATCGGGAAATTTGAAGTACGAGAAGGTCGAAGAATGAATCGTGAGTGAAGCATGAGTTGAGATAAGCTGCTCTACCATTGTTAGAAATGTCTTAGATTGATTAGACGGCAGTTTTGGAAGAATCACATTTTTGAAGCACGACGGTTTAGAAGCTCGACGTTTTTGAAGATTGACGTTTCTTCATCGCGAAGTTTTCTCGGAATATCTTCGTATCAGTAAAATATTATTCTGAAGATATTATAAGTCGGAAGCAGGACGGGAATTAAGCAGGACGGGAAGCAAGCACGACTGGATTGAAGCACGACGGGAAAACCCGAAGTTGGGCAAAAACCCTAATTTCGGTATTACGAAATTCTTTGAGGAAGCCGGAGGCTCGGGAAATATTTTTAAAGGATATCAAACATCATCTGTAGTTTATTAAAAATATTCAGAGAATCAGAATGGGAGCGGAAAAATATTTGGGATTGATCGCGGGTCAGAAATTCACAAGAAGGGTCGAAATCGCGCAAAGGAACCGAGAAGCTCGAGGTGGCTTGATCAGAAGGGATAAGAACGTGGTGGCAACTGTTTAACCAGCTGAGTGTCAAGAGAAGCTCGAGGTGTCACCGTGCATGGAAGCTGCACATGCAGCTTGACATGTAGAAGCACGAGGTGGATCGCCAAGCACGAGATGTCGCGACGCATGGAACCGAAGCATGCTGATCGACATGTGTGAGGATGTGTGGCGCCTTGCATGAGCTCCAGTCATGCAGCCTGACATCTGGGAGGAGTGGTGGCGTCCTGCATGTGTCCTGGACATGCAGCCAGCCATGTGGAGCACGAGGTGTCGCCGTGAATGCGTCCGGAGCCATGCAGAGCGACACACGGGCTGCCACCAACCTGAAGCTGATTGGCTGGTGTCTCCTATATAAAGACCACGACCCCTTCTCATTTCATTCATCCATACCTTTCAAAAGCAAGTTAAAAAAGTGGGTTAGAGAGAGAGAAAGAAGTAGAAAAAGAAAGTAAGAGGTTCTGAGCTATTTCGAGAGTTTTAGAGAGTTTTCGAGATCAGTTTCTCTACTGATTTCAAGTCAGCGCCTAGGGAAGGTTCTGGCCAACTGAAGATCAACCAATTGAAGATCAATTCAGATGGGAAGCAAGTCAACGTGGTTAGAGAGAGAGAGAAAGAAAGTGTAGCTGAGTTCTGAAGACCGATACTCCACCGAGAAGGCCAGTTCCGTCCAATCGGCGATTCTCTACGATTGTGACGCGGAAGCTCTGTCCAATTCAATCCGTCCAAGCCAGTCATATTCTCCTACAATCAAGTGGAGGTGCTATCCAAGATTAGTTCAGTTCCATGGGTTCAGATCAGTCGAAGTTCTCCTCGATACTCCGCCGAAATGTCCGAAGTACTGTCCAGCAGCTAAAGGAGATTCTGTCCAGATCAGTCTGTCCAGACGTGTCAGTTTCTTCATGATGAAGCCGAGGTTATGTCCAAGTCAAGATCAGTCCAGTCCAGTCCAGTCAAGGCGTCCCTTGGGTTTTGGCCAAGTCCTCTACGATCAACCAGCTGCTTCTCGCCTAGAACACTGTGAGTTGGTTTGTTTGAATTCCACTTGGAATTTAGGGTAGATCGAGTCTGCATATAGATTAGAATGATCACGCTATTGAATGGTAGAGTCCTTAGGGTTATTTTATTTATGGAACCGGACTCATTTTAGCAAGGGCTAAGCTGAGATGAATGGAATTAAGACTGAGTTAATAACCTGACTAGGACTAGGGCTAGGATGCATCATGTTTTCTATTATTGCGTGTTGATATTGTTGAGTGCAGGTTCCCGTTATCTTTAAAGATAGTTTCTCAGCGGGAGGCTTGACTATCTGGGTAACGGTTTGATTGTGTTGTTTAGTATTGATATTATTGTTTACTAGTTAGTAGTAAGGGTCTTAGGCCATATAGGCCGGACTACTAGTACTATTGGTTTGTGTTGTAGAGTCGAGTGTCTAGTTAGGATCTGGAACTTTGGCTTTAGGTTAGGTTCTAGATTTAGTTTGTTTTGTTGTGAGTGTGCCGACAGTATGTGCGAAACCCGCCCATACTAGGCTTGTGTAGGGGTGATTAGTGTTTCCTCGGCCTCGTACCCAGCGGGTTCAAGGAAACCCCTTATTCGCTGGATCGGGAAGACTCAGACGAACGGTGTCATGTACTATGGCTGAGTATTACACGACGGTGTAATGTGGCAGTGACCCGAAGGACTGTGGGCTGTCGCGCGGTGACCCGAATGACTGTGGGCCGCGGTCGGTTGAAAGTTCCTTCTTCTGGCCTTTGTGGTAGGGAGATAGGATATTGCCGATAGAGAGGAGGAACACGAAGTCACCAGGGCCCAGGTTAGAGTGTTGTGTTAGTGTGTCGTAGAGGGTTATGGAACCCTCGAGTTAGCGTAGCACCGATAACGGTGCTACGAGTTAGATCGAGTCGTAGATACTCATAGTTATTTTTGTGATTGTGGTTGATTGATTTGCTTGCAGGTTATGACATTAAGTCCTAAGTCTGGTTTAGGTACCAGATTAGGCTTGATGTGTATTTCGTTAGTGTAGGCCTGACGTTGGCCTGTATGTGTTTGAGTGATTGCTTGTGAAGGGTGGTGGATATTAAAGCTATGCGGTATCATTGGTTGGCCGATCATGTTCTTGTTTGATTGTTGGTCGATCGATTAATGATACTTGCATAGTCTAAGTGTCTAACACTACATGAGTATTGAACTCAGGCGTATATATGGTTAACTAGGGATTGTTTGTTGACTTGTTTTTATGCAGGTTCCCGTTACTTGAAGCTAGATCATGGCAGGAGGCCAAGTCTAACTTAGTAACGGTTTGCTTAGCCTTAGCTTTTATTGCATGCTAGGGATAGATTGATTGTTATTTTGGGTTGTCCGGGTTAGAGTCTAGGTTGCGGGTAGAGGCCGCCAGCTCACTGAGTAACATTAGGTTACTCATCCAACTCCGTTGTCCTTTTTGCAGGTCGCTTTAGGTAAGGATGATCGGATATCTTGGTGCTGGACGTTAGGACCGCCGGTGTAGATTTTCATGCCTTTTGTAAACGGTATTGTGGATTTGTGTTTAGCTGACTCGATTTGGCAATTAGGCCGGGACCGGTCTCGAATTATATCAATGTATGGATTTTTCTCGAATCAATAAAGTAATTGTTTTATATGCGCTTCATGAGTACTCCGATATTTGACTAGTCCGGTCTAACACAACGTTAGGTCGTAGTACGGGTTGAAAAGCCTTAGGCCTCGATCTAACGGAAAACGCTAACTCTAGGTACGGGTTGCAAAGCCTTATGCCTTGACGCAGCAGGACGAGTTAGTGGATGAACTGGTCTAGGTCGTGGAGTAAAGTTTGTGACTCTGACCGGATCGTCCCTAACCCGTCACGTAGCGCTTCCGAACCATGGTGTTGGGTTGGACGGTCAGTCATGTTCTTGTTTGATTGTTGGCTGGCCGGTTGGCCTTTCATCTCCAACCCATGGTGTGGGTCGTCCGTCGGTCATGTTCTTGTTTGATTGTTGGCCGGTGGGTCGACCTATGCTTAGGACGGTTCGGGGGTGTTACAGGCGCATGCGTCGCTTCTAGGCCGGATTCTGACTTAGAGGCGTTCAGTCATAATCCAGCACACGGTAGCTTCGCGCCACTGGCTTTTCAACCAAGCGCGATGACCAATTGTGCGAATCAACGGTTCCTTGTGGGAACCGAAATTCGCACTGTCGATTTCCGTTTAAATAAGGAAACTAAGAAAACCCTAGTTTCCCAGAGGACCCGGATATCTGTTAATTACCACACGTCAAGCAATCAGAACACGAGAATAACAACGATAAAAATAAGAAATCGAAAAGAGAGCAAAATAGATCTTATTCCGAATCTGCGTATGAGCGTTACAACAAGGTATAAGCCTGGGCTCGAGAGCTGTCGGCGAGATTCCTAGTTCTAGCAACCCTAAGACGGCTAAACCTAATTGAGTCGCAGCTCGAAATAACAAAAACGGAAAGTTGCCTAAATCGCTCTAAGTGCTAAGTTTGCTCTGAAAAAGTTCTCTCCTCTGCTCCTCGCCTAGGACTCCTTATATACTAGCTCCAAGGTCGGTTTACGCTTTTACTCTTCTGCCCTTAAGCCGTCATAGCATAAAAATGGAGATATTCCATTTTTCCCGATCTTCACAATTATCTTCAAAACTTCCGTATTTATCCGCGGAAACTTGACATTTATCCTTCCTCGCGGGCCAAGCGCGAACCATGCTGTGGTTCACGGGCTTTTGGTTAGGAAAAATCGTAGGATGGGCCTCGAGTCGTGTTTTAGGTCCCTTTGGGCCGTCTTCCGACTCGACACGTTTACTACGAGTTTTCCGCGGTTTCTAATCCGCGAAGTTTGATCGATGAATTAGAATAGCGGGAAACATAGACTGAGCTTGCTACGGTCTTCGGGAGATAGCATTCGAAGGTTTGACGAGAATGCAAGGACTGGTGTCGTATCGATGTTCGGAAAGGTTCAATCGCTATACAGCGACCGATCTTTGGCTCGAGCCCGGTCGCTATGTAGCGACCGAGCGAAACGAGTGCTCGGTCGCTACGTAGCGACCGAGCTTCGGCTTGAGCTCGGTCGCTACGTAGCGACCGAGCAGGACGATCGCTCGGTCGCTACGTAGCGACCGAGCTTTGGCTCGAGCTCGGTCGCTACGTAGCGACCGAGCGGGACGATCGCTCGGTCGCTACGTAGCGACCGAGCTTTTGGCTCGAGCTCGGTCGCTACGTAGCGACCGAGCGGGACGATCGCTCGGTCGCTACGTAGCGACCGAGCTTTGGCTCGAGCTCGGTCGCTACGTAGCGACCGAGCGGGACGATCGCTCGGTCGCTACGTAGCGACCGAGCTTGGCTGAGCTCGGTCGCTACGTAGCGACCGAGCGGGACGATCGCTCGGTCGCTACGTAGCGACCGAGCTTTGGCTCGAGCTCGGTCGCTACGTAGCGACCGAGCGGGACGATCGCTCGGTCGCTACGTAGCGACCGAGCTTGGCTGAGCTCGGTCGCTACGTAGCGACCGAGCGGGACGATCGCTCGGTCGCTACGTAGCGACCGAGCTTGGCTGAGCTCGGTCGCTACGTAGCGACCGAGCGGGACGATCGCTCGGTCGCTACGTAGCGACCGAGCTTTGGCTCGAGCTCGGTCGCTACGTAGCGACCGAGCGGGACGATCGCTCGGTCGCTACGTAGCGACCGAGCTTTGGCTCGAGCTCGGTCGCTACGTAGCGACCGAGCGGGACGATCGCTCGGTCGCTACGTAGCGACCGAGCTTGGCTGAGCTCGGTCGCTACGTAGCGACCGAGCGGGACGATCGCTCGGTCGCTACGTAGCGACCGAGCTTTGGCTCGAGCTCGGTCGCTACGTAGCGACCGAGCGGGACGATTGCTCGGTCGCTACGTAGCGACCGAGCTTTGGCTCGAGCTCGGTTGCTACGTAGCGACCGAGCGGGACGATCGTTTGGTTTGAATCCCAAAGAATACTTCTTCGTAGAAATAACCTCGTATAGTTTATTTTTACGAAAATTACATCCCTTCTTTAACCCTTTCGGAAATACGATCTCTGAGGATTTTCGGATGGTAATTCCGTCGTAACCGTTTTTGACCCCAACAGTTAGCCCCCCAGCCCGTTAGGATCATGCATGGGGGGATCCTAGCGTGCGGTTAGGCATGTTTGGCAAGTTAGGCGTGATGGATGGAATTAATATGCGAAAGTCCGAGCTTGAATAGTAAATCCTCATGTCTTATAAGAAGAGAGGTAACTTGTTCCATAATTTTTTCACTTTCTTGTTTTTCTCTAAGATCTTTCAAAAACTTTCTATCTTTCTCTCCACCCTTTTCCTCTATTCTCTTAAGAGAAGTGTAAAGATGTCGAGCAAGAAAAAGATTGCGAAAAAAGGGTCTTCGTCCGCGAGTCCTTACGAAGAGCTCGTCGTTCCGAAGACGGAGTTCGTGCCTCACTCGGTGCATCCTGCCGAGAACGAGGCATGGTGGGTTGCTCATTATGGCTCGTTGATCCCTCCCAAGGAGAAGCCATTCCCGGTCCTGGTCCATCGTGGAGTCGAGGGAAAGACGCAAGTAGGACCACTGACGAGTTTCTCGCGACGATGCGGTCGTTCTACCGCATCCCGGATGTTGTGGAGTTCCGGGTTCCCTGCCGCGGGGAATGTGCTAACAACCCCCCGGAGGGTTACTTTACTTGTTATGAGGTGTTCATAGTGCGTTGTCGCCTCTGGTTCCCCATACCCGAAATTCTCGTCCGAGTGTTGGACCGTTTTGAAGTCGCGATAAGTCAGTTGACACCCCTTGCCATTCAGCACCTTATTGGGATCTTGATCCTAAGCTATGAGCATGGCCTTTCCCTTTCCGTCGATCATTATGAAGCGCTTTTGAGGCTTCAACTTGTCAAGGATACGGATAAGCATAGGTTTGTCCCTCGGAAATTTATGTCGGTGGTTAAGAAGTTCATTTCGAACTTCAACTCGTGGAAGAAGTTCTTTTTCTTTGTTCGTTTGGACGCTGCGTCCGTCGAAGAGAGTTGCATTCCACTGTTCCGGAGGTTGCCGAACAATCGTCCCTTCATCAATCCTCTTGCTCCGTTCCCTGAGGATATTATCGCGGTGAGGGATCTTCTCAGGAATGGTCCCTTCTTCTGGACTTCTTTCACGCCGAGAAGGGTTCGGAAGGCGCTGAAATTTGTGCAACCTGGTCCAGCTTTGGACGCGGATACGGGAAGCGACTCCGAACCCGACGGCCAGAGTCCCGTTGAAGCTCCGACAGCCGCGCCGGAGTCGAGCTCTTGGAAGGGAAAAGACGTCGATCTCGGCGACATAGAGTTTTCGATGGATGACTCTATGCTTCCAGGATGGGATCCGAACCTTGCTTACGGCGACGGAAGCGGTTCGAGCGAAGCCCCCATTCCGGACTTCGATGATTTCTTTGCTGGGCTGCCATCGGGTTTCGATGCTCCTCCTCCTACGAAAGAATCGGCGAGGCCGAGAGTCGTTGCGGAAGGATCTCGCATCATCAATGGGGTTAGTTTTTTTTTTGGGAATTTTTAAGTGATTGTCCTATGTATGGATTTGTAACACGCCTATTGATTTTGCAGGGCCTGAGCTTGCTGGGCTCGGCCATCGAGGCGGGTCATAGAGAAGCCATGGTCTACCGCTTCAAGGCGGAGAAAGCGGAGCGGGATCTCGCCCGCGTGCAAGGCGAGATGCTGGAGCGAGAGGCACAGCTTACTCGTGATCATGCGCGGGCTGTTCGCAGATCGGAGAGGAAAGGCAAAAGAGAGATCGTCGAGGTGATGAAGACTCGCGCATCTCAGTTCCAGGTTGAGTACGGGAATCTTAAGAATGCCTTTACCTCGGTGGGCGACTTTCGCGAGTGCCGTGGTTCGGTCGGAAGTCTTTGGAGGACGCAAGCCGACGACTATGTGTTTGAAGAAGAAATGAGCTTGATGAAGAGTGGGATGAGTGACCGTGCCCACGCTGAGGCGCTTATCCCTCCGATCGACGAGAGGATTCAAGGGTTCTGGGATTCCATCCCGGTTTCTCCTGATACCGAGGAGGTCCCGATCGATTTTCACGGCGGTGGCGAGGAAGTGGATCGTCCTGCGGATGCGTTTGGTGCTTCGTTGTCCGGGGACTTCGACTTTGGATTATGAGGGATGGATCAGTTATCCTTGTTTTCGGTCGAATGTGGCCCTTTGAATTTGGATTTCGTTTAGGCCACGATGGCCGTATTTGTATTTCCGGGACTGGCCGTTGGTGGCTTTGAATCCCTTGCCGCTTTACGCGGTTTATTTATATGATAAATGTTTCGTTTCGAGTTTTTCCTGAGTAGGGTTGAAGTAAATACGAGTTGTCGTCTCGTATGTAGTTCTAATTAGACGTTCGATCTGTTGGTTCGTTCGTGATTTTCGTAAAAATTTATCTGTCTTTACGATTTTCGAGAACATTGAGATACGAACGGAGAGGCATGGTTTATGATCTCGTATCTTTTAGATATCATGCCTTGAGATGTTTGAGACCAGAGCGTTGGGTTTAGGGCAAGACCTAGGTTTACTTTCGGTTAAGGTTTGTGCGGTGACTAGCCGGCTATCGTTTTTCCTGTTGCGATTTCTTCCTGACTCGCACCGGTTTAAAGTCCGCGATATGTTCTCGGCTTATATGACTTGTATGGTACGAATCGAGCATCTTCTCAGAATCTGGAAGTGCTAAACCAAAATTTCGGATTTTTGTTGTAGCGCGCTTTTGTCCTTGTGCTGGACGTTTTTAAAGATCAAAAGAGTGATCGGATTGCGTTTGTTTAAGACGGCTGGCGTGTTCGTCGGGGCCAATCGACGAACGGGGTGTAAGGTTTTTAGTGGTCGCGTTCGGACAATTTGTTTAGCATTGTCCTCGAATTTTAACTTTTTGCGACGTCTCGCAGTTATTTTCGAGGATTATGCGTGTTTGAAAGGTGATAATCTTTACGATTTTTGGGCCGGATGAGGCCGCAGACGAGCGTAAACTGAAGCGTAAGCGTTTTCGATAAAAAGACAGTGTATATTGTAAAAATTTTTATGTTTCTAAAAACTCGATTACAATAATGGCGATTGTGGGAGTATACGAGTATACGCACCCACTCCCCCCCCCCTTTTTAGAGAGGGGGATAGCTGAACTCGTCTTTTGACAAGCTGCCTACGTACCCCTTTCGAGGATCAAGCCATCTCGTAGTTCTGTTTCATGCCGCGAGTGTTCTTACTCGGCGGTTGGTGTCGCGATGTCCGCCTTGACCGTGTCGATCGTGGCTGGGTCGACGCTATTTTCCGGATGTTCCGGTTGAGTTGTCGCGTGGGCTTCGGATTTATGTCGAGCTTCGACGTCCGATGCGTTTGCGTTGACAGACGATTTTACTTCGTCCTTGTGCGGGGTGCTTTTGGCCGAAGATCGATCTATCTTCGCGCGTTTGCCGTTTGCAGAAGCCGTGATTTGCCTTAACTTATGCTCCGCGAGGAAGCATAGTCGCGACTGTTTTTGGCATCCCCAGATGGCCGCGACTCCGCTCGGCGTTGGGAACTTGAGACCCAGGTGGTAAGTTGACGGAACTGCCTGCATGGCGTTGAGCCATGGGGTTCCCATGATCACGTTGTAGATAGCGGGATGGTCGACTACCGCGAATTCGACGATTTTCGTGATCTCCTTGGCCATGACTGGCAATTGGATTGACCCGAGAGTCATCGACACTTCGCCTGAAAAACCCGTGAGTGGTTTTGGCGTCGGAATTACCTCTCCGAGTTCGATACTCATCCGATTGAGAGTGTCGCGGAAGATTACGTTGACCGTGCTTCCCGTATCGACGAGTACCCTTCCGACTTCTAAATCTCGTATGACGAGATCTATGACGAGAGGGTCGCAGTGAGGTTGGTCGATACCGCCGGCTTCTTCCTCCGTGAAGGTGATCGAGCAATTTTGGCCGTCTCGAGGAGGAGACCATGTAGGCCATTTTGCGCTTGATTCTGCCTTCCGTTGGTAAGCCTTGATGGCTGACACGGTATCGCCGCAGTATTGAGATCCTCCGATGATCATATTGACTCTGCGACGATTGTTATCGTTCCCTTTGTCATCCGGCCTCCTACCGCGTTTATCCCCAGGTTGGTTTCGTTGAGGAGATTTTTCGGCGGGCGGATTTCTGTCCGTCTTTGGAGGCCGATCAGAATCGAGGATGAGATCCTTGACGCTAGTTACTTCCGAAAGCTCTCCAGCGAGCAGCTTCGCGGCCAGTCTTGCTCCTAAGACTTTGCAATTAGTCGTGGAGTGTCCTCGGGATTGGTGGAACTCGCAGAAGGTGTTCTCGTCATACCCTTGATTGCGAGTCCATGTGTTGCCCGTGGTCCGGCCTTGATCCGAACTGATCGCATAGTTATGCGCCCCTTGGAGATCTTCCCCCTCGTGATGGACGTACTTGTCGTTACGAGAGTTCTTCTTTTTCCCCTTCGGATCTGCGTCTTTCGAGGATGGTCTTGCCGGCTTATGTTTTTGCGATAAGACTTTAGTTTCTTCCTCCACTATGATATAGTCTGTTGCTTTGTGGAGGGCGTCCTGGATCGTTCGCGGTTTGTCGAGAGTTATCCATTTTCTGAATTTCGACTTGTACCAGAGCGTCTTTCTCAGCGCGTCGATGGCCACTTTGTCGCTTATCCCGCTGACCCTGGACATTATCAATTTGAATCGGCTGATAAACTCGCGGAGGGGTTCGTCTTCCCTCTGGGAGAGACTCCAGAGATCAACATCGGAGGTTTCCCTGTCTATGAATACAGAGTACTGTTTGAGGAATTCCGATGCGAGCTGTCGAAAACTCCCGATGGTGTTGCGACGAAGGCGTGCGAACCATTCGAGCGCTGCTCCTTCAAGATTTTCGACGAACAGGCGGCAATAGCCGGCATCCTTTTCGCCGTCCTTCAGTCTTGCTCTTCCCATCGCGATGTGGAAAGCCTGAAGGTGCGCTTTCGGATCGGCCGTACCATCGTACTTCGGTACTTTGATCTTTCCCGGATCGGACACCCTCATGTCCGAAATGCGATTGGTAAAGGGGGTCTTTCGAGCTCCTTCCAGCAGTCGATCGATCTCGGGGGCAGCACTAGTAGCATGATGGATTTGAGACTTTACGGCTCTCACTTCTGCCGCAGTCTTGGTGATGTAGTCGCGAAGATCGCGGATATCCGATGTCTCGTCAGAGGATTTCCGAGCCTGTCGGCGCTTACTGCGAGTGAGCTCGGTTTGCCTTTCGGCCAGCTCCTCTTGTTCGTTCCAATAGGCGACTTCTTCTTCTTCCGTCATTGGTTTTTCGAACGGGGAGCCTTCCCGAGCGGATCGGCTTCTGGTCCTTCTTGGATGTCTGTCGCCATCCTCGTCGCTGTCGTTGGAGACATCGCTAGGGTCCAGGTCAATGTGTTCGGCTTCGTTATCCTCCGAGTCCTTTGCAGGGAGCGGAAGACTTTCAGAGTTCCCCTTCTCGATGGGAGACTTCTCGCTGGGGTTTTGACCGGAAGGTCGTTCCCGCGCGACTCCTGCTCTATCGAGTGGGGTGGCGAAATCGAGCCTCTTCCCGCGGATTTTGGTGGTTCCGCGGGGACGGATAGCTTGGGTCCTTGCCGTTAAGGTTTCAACCTGTTTGGTCAAGGTATTCACGAGCTTATCCTGTTCTTCCGACCTTTTTTCATAGGTGGCGAACATCTTTTTAAACTCCTCGAGAGTCGCGGCGTTGGCTTGCGCGTTGGCCGCAGATACGTCCGCTACCGGAGTGTGGAGATCGGTGCCGCTGCCTCCGTTAAGGGGAGTTTGCACGTTATCCGCGTCGTTGGTTGACATGTCTGACTGTGTGTGGCTTTTGCGGGTTAGATTGATCCGTAAGTCCCCCTCCTTCTAGCGCCAAACTGTGGGAACCGAAATTCGCACTGTCGATTTCCGTTTAAATAAGGAAACTAAGAAAACCCTAGTTTCCCAGAGGACCCGGATATCTGTTAATTACCACACGTCAAGCAATCAGAACACGAGAATAACAACGATAAAAATAAGAAATCGAAAAGAGAGCAAAATAGATCTTATTCCGAATCTGCGTATGAGCGTTACAACAAGGTATAAGCCTGGGCTCGAGAGCTGTCGGCGAGATTCCTAGTTCTAGCAACCCTAAGACGGCTAAACCTAATTGAGTCGCAGCTCGAAATAACAAAAACGGAAAGTTGCCTAAA
>NW_026015232.1:0-20000 GCF_020379485.1 Brassica napus | reverse complement strand
ACGTATAACCATGGAATCGGCAGGCACAGTAAGAAACCGGCCTACCGAGAGTGATGTTTCATCGTTCTCAGGTCGTTCTGTTTCCAGGGTACGACAATGATCCTTCCGCAGGTTCACCTACGGAAACCTTGTTACGACTTCTCCTTCCTCTAAATCATAAGGTTTAATGGACTTCTCGAGACGTCGCAGACGGCAAACCACCCATGTCAACGCGTGCTGATGAATCGCACTTACTAGGAATTCCTCGTTGAAGACCAACAATTGCAATGATCTATCCCCATCACGATGAAATTTCAAAGATTACACGGGCCTGTCGGCCAAGGTGTGAACTCGTTGAATACATCAGTGTAGCGCGCGTGCGGCCTAGAACATCTAAGGGCATCACAAACCTGTTATTGCCTCAAACTTCCTTGGCCTAAACGGCCATAGTCCCTCTAAGAAGCCGGCCGTGAAGAGATGCCTCCACGTAGCTAGTTAGCAAGCTGAGTTCTCATTCATTAACGAAATTAACCAGACAAATCGCTCCACCAACTAAGAACGGCCATGCACCACAACCCATAGAATCAAGAAAGAGCTCTCAGTCTGTCAATCCTTACTATGTCTGGACCTGGTAAGTTTCCCTGTGTTGAGTCAAATTAAGCCGCATGCTCCACTCCTGGTAGTGCCCTTCCGTCAATTCCATTAAGTTTCAGCCTTGCGACCATACTCCCCCCCGGAACCCAAAAACTTTGATTTCTCATAAGGTGCCAGCGGAATCCTATAAGCAACATCCGCTGATATACAGAGCGTAGGCTTGCTTTGGGCACTCTAATTTCTTCAAAGTAACAGCACCGGAGGCACGACCCGGCCAGTTAAGACCAAGAGCATATCGCCGACAGAAGAGACAAGCCGACCGGTGCTCACCGAAGGCGGACCGGGCGACCCATCCCAAGGTTCAACTACGAGCTTTTTCACTGCAACAATTTAAATATACGCTATTGGAGCTGGAATTACCGCGAATGCTGGCACCAGACTTGCCCTCCAATGGATCCTCGCTAAGGGATTTAGATTGTACTCATTCCAATTACCAGACTCAAAGAGCCCGGTATTGTTATTTTTTGTCACTACCTTCCCGTGTCAGGATTGGGTAGTTTGCGCGCCTGCTGCCTTCCTTGGATGTGGTAGCCGTTTCTCAGGCTCCCTCTCCGGAATCGAACCCTAATACTCCGTCACCCGTTACCACCATGGTAGGCCACTATCCAACCATCGAAAGTTGATAGGGCAGAAATTTGAATGATGCGTCGCCAGCACTAAGGCCATGCGATCCGTCGAGTTATCATGAATCATCAGAGCAACGGGCAAAGCCCGCGTCGACCTTTTATCTAATAAATGCATCCCTTCCAGAAGTCGGGGTTTGTTGCACGTATAAGCTCTATAATTACTACGGTTATCCGAGTAGTAGTTACCATCAAACAAACTATATCTGATTTAATGAGCCATTCGCAGTTTCACAGTCTGAATTCATTCATACTTACACATGCATGGCTTAATCTTTGAGACAAGCATATGACTACTGCCAGGATCAACCAGGTAGCATTCATAAATCAGGGCAAGACCACGTCATATTCCCGCAAACACATGGAAAGTGGGAACAGACGCAGACTTGACCGAATCTTTTGTCTGGAGACAAACGTGCTTAGCGGGACAGAATTTCTTCGAGTCACCGCCATAATATTTCCGCAACCGAGATCTCAGCAAACAGCTTATTCACCTTTGCGAACAATGCATAAATTATGCAAAGACGCAAGGATCACAAGTGCCGGCTTATGTGTTCACGACTTCCCCACTGAAGGAGATGCCGCAAACAACATTTTAAGCAAATCTTAACAATTCCTTCCAGATAGGTACACAACACAGGCCCCGGATCAGTTCAGCAAGCATAAAACTATGCTAGTGAAGAAACTGAGGACTATAGTTGGTCTGTAGTTGGGTGCGCGAGCACAGAGCCAACAAACACTAGCTATCCAATCACCACTCATACGCCGAATGTTCATTTGCCCCGCTAACATCAATCTTTCCAACCACTCTTGAGATGTAATCAAAAGAGCAACTGGAAGACGGATGAAACCAGGCCAAGCCAGGGTCATGCCTGTGGATCTTGTGGTAGTCGACCTAAAGAATCACGAGGTGATATTAGGTATGGACTGGCTTGGAAAGAACCGGGCCACTCTTGACTGTCACCGGGGGCGCGTGCAGTTTGAGGGTGGGTGTGGATATCCGGTCAGGTTCCAAGGTATACGTTCGATCTCTGGATGCTTGGTGGTGTCAGCAATCCATGTTGAAAGGATGCTGAGGAAGGGTTGTGAAGCTTTTCTAGCCACAATCGCCACTAAGAAGGTCGTAGGGGGTGGTGACCCGGAGGGAATACCGCTGGTCCGAGAGTTCCACGATGTGTTTAGGTCACTACAGGGCATTCCCCCTGATAGGTCGGACCCATTCATAATAGAACTGGAACCAGGGACGGCCCCGTTATCCAAAAGTCCCTACAGAATGGCTCCTGCCGAGATGGCAAAGCTTAAGAAGCAACTGGAGGAGTTGCTGGATAAGGGTTTTATAAGACCTAGTGTGTCACCTTGGGGAGCACCGGTTCTTTTTGTCAAAAAAAAAGATGGTAGCTTCAGGTTGTGCATTGACTATCGAGGGTTGAACCGGGTTACAGTGAAGAGCAAATACCCATTGCCTCGGATAGATGAGTTATTGGATCAGCTCAAGGGTGCAAAGTGGTTCTCTAAGATCGAATTGGCTTCAGGGTATCATCAGATCCCTATTGAACCAAATGATGTTAGGAAGACAGCATTCCGAACAAGGTACGGCCACTACGAATTTGTGGTCATGCCATTCGGACTAACCAATGCACCAGCAGCCTTTATGAAGATGATGAATGGTATCTTCCGAGATTTCTTGGATGAATTTGTAATCATCTTCATTGATGACATACTAGTATATTCCAAGAGCAAGGAAGACCATGGGAGGCATCTAAGGGCTGTGCTAGGACGGTTGAGGGAACAACAGCTCTTTGCCAAGTTGAGCAAGTGCAGTTTTTGGCAAAGGAGTGTTGGGTTCCTTGGACACATCGTGTCCGATCAAGGAGTCTCGGTTGATCCAAGATCAAGGCCATATAGGAATGGCCACGACCTAAGAGTTTCACGGAGGTCAGGAGTTTCCTAGGGCTGGTCGGTTACTACAGGAAGTATGTCAAAGGGTTTGCCAGCTTGGCCCAACCAATGACACAACTAACTGGAAAAGATGTGAGATTTGTATGGTCTGAAGGATGTGAGAAGTGTTTCTCTGCCTTGAAGAATATGTTGACGAATGCACCCGTTCTAGTGCTACCAGAGGCTGACCAACCTTATGTGGTATACACCGACGCATCCATCACCGGATTAGGATGTGGATTGACCCAACACGGAAAGGTCATTGCCTATGCCTCTAGGCAGTTGAGGAAGCACGAGGGTAACTACCCAACCCATGACCTGGAGATGGCCGCAGTGGTGTTTGCCCTCAAGATATGGCGGTCATAGTTGTATGGTGGCAAGGTTCAGATCTTAACCGACCACAAAAGCCTCAAGTATATATTCACTCAACCTGAGTTGAATTTGAGACAAAGAAGATGGATGGAGTTTGTGGCCGACTATGATCTTGACATAGCATACCATCCAGGTAAAGCAAACCTGGTGGCCGATGCATTGAGCCGCAGAAGAGCTGAAGTATCGGCTAAGAAGGAGGCGGACATGTTGGAAGGGATGGTCAGGTCGTTGCACCTAAATACCTTGGTCAGCGAGGACGAACCTTTGGGTTTGGAAGCAGTGAACCAGGCCGATCTTCTGACCAGGAATAGACAAGCTCAGGTCTTGGACGAGAACCTTCAAGGGGTTGCTCGGAACGAGAAGACGGAGTATCAGACGGCTCAAGATGGAACGATCTTGGTCCATGGAAGGATTAGCGTCCCTAACGTGCAGGAACTTAAGGAAGAGATAATGAGTCAGTCTCATAAGTCTAAGTTCTCCGTACATCCCAGACTGAACAAGATGTATAAAGACATCAAGAGGTATTACCATTGGATTCGCATGAAGACTGATGTGGCCGAGTGGGTGGCTAAGTGTCCTACTTGCCAACTCGTCAAGGCTGAGCATCAAGTACCTAGTGGGCTACTTCAGAACTTACCTATTCCAGAATGGAAGTGGGATCACATAACCATGGACTTCGTGTCCGGATTTCCCACGACCAGGAACATGAAGGATTCAGTCTGGGTAGTGGTGGATCGTTTGACCAAATCAGCTCATTTCATACCAATCAAGAAGACTGATGGTGTGGAGCCTTTGGGGCAGAACTACATGGATGAAATAGTACGCCTGCATGGAGTGCCGGCCAGTATTGTTTCCGACAGAGACCCACGGTTCACTTCTTACTTCTGGATGGCTTTCCAAAAGGCCTTAGGAACCAGGGTGAACATGAGTACACCTTATCATCTGCAGACAGATGGTCAGTCAGAAAAAACCATCCAGACGTTGGAGGATATGTTGAGAGCATGTGTTTTGGACTGGGGTAACTCCTGGGAAAAACATTTGCCGTTGGTGGAGTTTGCTTACAACAACAGCTTTCACACGAGCATTGGGATGTCGCCTTATGAAGCCTTGTATGGACGACCTTGCAGGACACCGTTATGCTGGACCCAAGTGGGGGAGTGCAGCATGATAGGACCTGAGATAGTGGAGGAGACCACAGAGAAGATTAAGTTCATAAGGGACAAGATGAAAGAAGCACAAGATCGCCACAAGTCCTATGCGGACAGAAGGAGGAAACATGTGGAGTTTGAGGTGGATGAGATGGTTTATCTCAAGATGATCACTTTCAGAGGATGGAAAAGGGTGCCTGGCCGAAGGAAGCTAGATACGAGGTACTTGGGTCCTTTCCGGATTATAGAACGAGTTGGGGTGGTGGCTTACATGCTGAACCTACCAATAGAAATGGAAGCATTTCACAATGTGTTCCATGTGTCTCAGTTAAGGAAATGTCTTTCAGATCAGGACATTATCATTCCAGAGATTCCGTCCGATCTAGGCACGAACCTCACCTTAGAGACAAGGCCGGTTTGGGTTGTAGACAGAATGGAGAAAGCAATGAGACGTAAGACAATAGAGATGGTCAAGGTGATTTGGGATTGCAGTGGACAAGAGCAAGTCACTTGGGAGACCGAGGCAAGAATGAAGGATGATTTTCCCGAATGGTATCATCAGTTCTCCATGGAAGATCAAGGGTCGGATTCCAGGACGAATCCATCTCAAGTGGGGGAGACTTGTCAAGTCCCTGATTCTAGATAGTGCCTTCGGGCACAGCCATGGTGCGAGGCGATGAACCAGTCAGGTCACACGACCCAAAGACAAGCGTATCATGGCTGTACAAGGATGGTTAAGTGCATCAGTAGGCTGAGACTTAACCAGAACCTGATGAGACAAGGGGAACGGAGCTGGACGAGTTCTAAGGCAGCTCGGCCAAGCTGGGACGTGGCTCTACCAGCTGGATCAAGTCCTGGACAGCTCAGTTCAGCTCACACTAGTTTAGGTCAGCTCCAGTAGCTAGACTACTAGCTCACCCAGCTGGAGCAGCTAGCAATCAGCTCACCTCAGCTCGGTGAAGTGTTGGAGTCTTGGCCATGTGGCCGGGTCATGGGCCATACCAGGCCGTGAGGGAGGCTTGAGTGGCCAAGGAGAGTCCGATGGGTTTGAGGATTGGACAAGGGATCCAGGAAGGATGGGCAAGCATGGTGGGCTCAGGTTCGAACAGCCCAACAGGGAAAAGGGGCAGTTATGCCGAAAAGGTGGGAATGGCACAAGTGGTACCCATTCGGCCATCAGGTGGTGCCTGTTCGGCCAGGCTGTTATTGGCCTGTCTCTTCCTATATATACAGACCCTAGGGACCGAGATTTGCCACAATTTTTCCTAAGGAAAAGCTCTGCCCAAATCGTGAGAGAAAGAAAGAGAGAAAGAAGAAGTGATCGGCCAATGCCTTGGCCGACTGTGTTAGTGACTGATTCAATCTGAGAGTTGGTCTGAGGAAGTTGAGATTGGCTGAGGATGAGTAACAGAGGCACGGAGAGGGGCTTGAGCACTCCTGAACGCACGCCCAAGGTGAGTAGGATGGACTAAACCTCCTGCCATGGCCGCGGTGGAATTCCGTGTAGGTTGTGGCCGGATTGGTGAAGCCAGACCTATCTCTTCTCATTACCCTTCTATTCCATCTCTGTTTCATCTTTATTCTGTATGGGACTGATGATTCGAAGTCAGAGGGATGAGATCAAGGCCTTGACCGGTCCAGGAACATAGTCCTTGGATGTTGGCCGGTTTGGCTGATCAGGGTCGAGATATATATGATCGAGGCCGGTTCTGTAAGATCTGATTGTGGATTCTTCTTACTGGGTATTTATCATGAATTATCATGGGTTCCAACTAATTTTATCAGACGAATTTAGAGGTGGTCAGTTTGGCCAGTTTGGCTGGTTATGGCCGAAATCTAGGAGCCGGGACCGGTTCTGGTGGTTCTGACTCGACCATTCTCTTAGTTAGGATCTATCATGAATTTTCATGAAGTCAGATTAATTTTTGGGAATTTATTTGAGTAGGTCAGATTTGGGATTAAGATATGCCGGTTCAGATTGATTGAGACAATGGGTGGGATCTCTCTTGATTGGTCTGGCCGTGTGTTAGTTGGGTGTTATGGGAATCCTAGGTGATGTTCTGGGTATGTCTGTGTGCCTTGTGAGTTGAATTGTTAGTTAGGGAACATAGAATAAGTGAACCGAACCATGCAATGCTAGATATGATTGTTTAGGATATCGGATTGTACTTACACAGATGTTTTGTGTTGTGTGATGGTTTCAGGATCAGACCAGGACCGTGGCAAGGCCAAGGCACCATGAAGACCTTAGCCGTGGATGGATGTGTGGTATTTGGGATAATACTATTAGTATGAACTTATGATTAGCCTATTGTGCAACTGAACCTATGTATTAAATCACATGTTTGTTATTTAGAAAGATACAATTTCTTCTTATCTGTTTAGTCTTAGGAATAAATTGCTTGAACCTCATCTGACTGAACAGGACTTAAGAATTGTTGAACTTTTAAACTGGACAAAACTTACACTAGGAGTTAAGTAAGGCCGCGGGTCCAAGTTGGGCTTAGGAGCCAGGATCGGGTCTTACAATGTTGGTCCTTGGACTCAGCACGCTGACCCTTCCTGTAGAAACCCGTTAAAAAAAAAAAAAAAAAAAAAAAAAAAAAAAAAAAAAAAGAAAAGAGAGAGAGAATGGTCGAGTATCTTTGTGGTTGAGTCGCGGGCAATACAGATCGATCGGGAAATTTGAAGTACGAGAAGTTCGAAGAATGGATCGTGAGTGAAGCATGAGTTGAGATAAGCTGCTCTACCATTGTTAGAAATGTCTTAGATTGATCAGACGGCAGTTTTGGAAGAATCACATTTTTTAAGCACGACGGTTTAGAAGCTCGACGTTTTTGAAGATTGACGTTTCTTCATCGCGAAGTTTTCTCAGAATATCTTCGTATCAGTAAAATATTATTCTGAAGACATTATAAGTCGGAAGCAGGACGGGAATTAAGCAGGACGGGAAGCAAGCACGACGGGATTGAAGCACGACGGGAAAATCCGAAGTTGGGCGAAAACCCTAATTTTGGTATTATCGATTTTTCGAGGAAGCCGGAGGCTCGGGAAATATTTTCCATCAAGGTCAGGATTCACTTGGAGTTTATTAAAAATATTCATCTCATCAGAACGGGCGTAGAAAAATATTCGGGATTGATCACGGGACGAAAATTCACCGGAAGGGTCGAAATCAGTCGAATGGACCGAGAAGCTCGAGCTGGCCTTATCTATGAGATAAGGACGTGATGTAACCTGCCTGGCATGGTATGTGGCAAGGGAAGCAGGAGGTGTTGAAGCCCAGGAGAGCACAGCATGCTGATTGACACCCAGAAGCACGAGGTGCCGCGAAACCTGCGATCGGAGCATGCTGAGCGACATGTGTGCGCTGAGTGTCAATCTGGATGAGGTCAGGCCGTGGATCAGACATCTGGAGGGCATGGTGTCACTCTGCATGATCTCCTGGTCATGCCATCAGACATGTGGAGCACGAGGTGCCACGACGCATGCGTCCGGAGCCATGCGAAGCGACACACGGGCTGCCACCAACCTGAAGCTGATTGGCTGGTGTCTCCTATATAAAGACCACGACCCCTTCTCATTTCATTCATCCAGACCTTTCAAAAGCAAGTTAAAAAAGTGGGTTAGAGAGAGAGAAAGAAGTAGAAAAAGAAAGTAAGAGGTTTTGAGCTATTTCGAGAGTTTTAGAGAGTTTTCGAGATCAGTTTCTCTACTGATTTCAAGTCAGCGCCTAGGGAAGGTTCTGGCCAACTGAAGATCAACCAATTGAAGATCAATTCAGATGGGAAGCAAGTCAACGTGGTTAGAGAGAGAGAGAAAGAAAGTGTAGCTGAGTTCTGAAGACCGATACTCCACCGAGAAGGCCAGTTCCGTCCAATCGGCGATTCTCTACGATTGTGACGCGGAAGCTCTGTCCAATTCAATCCGTCCAAGCCAGTCATATTCTCCTACAATCAAGTGGAGGTGCTGTCCAAGATTAGTTCAGTTCCATGGGTTCAGATCAGTCGAAGTTCTCCTCGTTACTCCGCCGAAATGTCCGAAGAACTGTCCAGCAGCTAAAGGAGATTCTGTCCAGATCAGTCTGTCCAGACGTGTCAGTTTCTTCATGATGAAGCCGAGGTTATGTCCAAGTCAAGATCAGTCCAGTGCAGTCCAGTCAAGGCGTCCCTTGGGTTTTGGCCAAGTCCTCTACGATCAACCAGCTGCTTCTCGCCTAGAACACTGTGAGTTGGTTTGTTTGAATTCCACTTGGAATTTAGGGTAGATCGAGTCTGCATATAGATTAGAATGATCACGTTATTGAATGGTAGAGTCCTTAGGGTTATTTTATTTATGGAACCGGACTCAGTTTAGCAAGGGCTAAGCTGAGATGAATGGAATTAAGACTGAGTTAATAACCTGACTAGGACTAGGGCTAGGATGCATCATGTTTTCTATTATTGCGTGTTGATATTGTTGAGTGCAGGTTCCCGTTATCTTTAAAGATAGTTTCTCAGCGGGAGGCTGGACTATCTGGGTAACGGTTTGATTGTATTGTTTAGTATTGATATTATTGTTTAGTAGTTAGTACTAAGGGTCTTAGGCCATATAGGCCGGACTACTGGTACTATTGGTTTGTGTTGTAGAGTCGAGTGTCTAGTTAGGATCTGGAACTTTGGCTTTAGGTTAGGTTCTAGATTGAGTTTGTTTTGTTGTGAGTGTGCCGACAGTATGTGCGAAACCCGCCCATACTAGGCTTGTGTAGGGGTGATTAGTGTTTCCTCGGCCTCGTACCCAGCGGGTTCAAGGAAACCCCTTATTCGCTGGATCGGGAAGACTCAGACGAACGGTGTCATGTACTATGGCTGAGTATTACACGACGGTGTAATGGGACAGTGACCCGAAGGACTGTGGGCTGTCGCGCGGTGACCCGAAGGACTGTGGGCCGCGGTCGGTTGAAAGTTCCTTCTTCTGGCCTTTGTGGTAGGAAGATAGGATATTGCCGATAGGGAGGAGGAACACGATGTCACCAGGGCCCAGGTTAGAGTGTTGTGTTAGAGTGTCGTAGAGGGTTATGGAACCCTCGAGTTAGTGTAGCACCGATATACGGTGTTACAAGTTAGATCGAGTCGTAGTTACTCATAGTCTTATTATTGTGATTGTGTTTGTGGTTGATTGATTTGCTTGCAGGTTCTGACGTTAAGTCTAAGTCTGGTTTAGGTACCGGATTAGGCTTGATGTGTATTTCGTTAGTGTAGGCCTGACGTTGGCCTGTATGTGTTTGAGTGATTGCTTGTGAAGGGTGGTGGATATTAAAGCTATGCGGTATCATTGGTTGACCGATCATGTTCTTGTTTGATTGTTGGTCGATCGATTAATGATACTTGTATAGTCTAAGTGTCTAACACTACATGAGTATTGAACTCAGGCGTATATATGGTTAACTAGGGATTGCTTGTTGACTTGTTTTAATGCAGGTTCCCGTTACTTGAAGCTAGATCATGGCAGGAGGCCAAGTCTAACTTAGTAACGGTTTGCTTAGCCTTAGCTTTTATTGCATGCTAGGGCTAGATTGATTGTTATTTTGGGTTGTCTGGGTAGAGTCTAGGTTGCGGGTAGAGGCCGCCAGCTCACTGAGTAATACTAGATTACTCATCCAACTCCGTTGTCCTTTTTGCAGGTCGCTTTAGGTAAGGATGATCGGATAGCTTGGTGCTGGACGTTAGGACCGCCGGTGTAGATTTTCATGCCTTTTGTAAACGGTATTGTGGATTTGTGTTTAGTTGACTCGATTTGGCATTAGGCCGGGACCGGTCTCGAATTATATCAATGTATGGATATTTCTCGAATCAATAAAGTAATTGTTTTATATGCGCTTCATGAGTACTCTGATATTTGACTAGTCCGGTCTAACACAACGTTAGGTCGAGGTACGGGTTGAAAAGCCTTAGGCCTTGATCTAACGGAAAACGCTAACTCTAGGTACGGGTTGCAAAGCCTTATGCCTTGACGCAGCGGGACGAGTTAGTGGATGAACTGGTCTAGGTCGTGGAGTAAAGTTTGTGACTCTGACCGGATTGTCCCTAGCCCGTCACGTAGCGCTTCCGGACCATGGTGTTGGGTTGGACGGTCAGTCATGTTCTTGTTTGATTGTTGGCTGGCCGGTTGGCCTTTCATCTCCAACCCTTGGTGTGGGTCGTCCGTCGGTCATGTTCTTGTTTGATTGTTGGCCGGTGGGTCGACCTATGCTTAGGACGGTTCGGGGGTGTTACAGAGGTGGTATCAGAGCATGGTTTCGTCCATGCTTCCGGAACTCATGATTTAATCGGTTTTAAATATTTATCGAGTCAAAATGAGTCACAAAAGGCATTAGGGAAACCGGTCACGTCCAGCGATAGGATTTGTGGTTTTAGGAATTAGGATTGAGATAGTGGAATGTAGAACTGTTAGGTTGCTTGGGTAAAACTGTTAGGTTTCTTGGGTAGAACTGTTAGGTTGCTGGTTAGAATTGCGGTTAGGTTGCATTGTTAGTATTTGCTGGGTTAGTAGATTATTTGATTAATTGTCTACTAACTTGCATGTGAAGTGTTCTTTTGAGTTGCAGCGAGTAAGTGCGTTTGTTGATCGGTACTTTAAGGGATGAAAACCTTAAAGTGGAGGGAGTTCAAGGCCAAACCCAAACCCGAAGCGAAAGAGGAGAGACAGATTCGGAGAACTGGGCTGTGGTATGGACTGGACAGATGGGAAGAAACAAGACTTCGTTGGGAAAGGACTTCATCAGTACTTGGGAAGACGAAGATTGAGAAGGATTTGAGGAATCTGGACAAGGATGATATCTATCAAAATGACAAGATAGTATCATGGGCGATGAGTGTGTTATGACAGAGTAAAAGCAAGAGGACGACTCAGTCATCATACAAGTGAAGAGATATAAAGACAATTGTGGAGGCCTTGAAGAGGACACTGAAGGAACCGTGGTGGAAGGAGCAAAGAGGTTATGGAGACGACTGGAGAGTGTTGTGAAGACGAGCAATTTCGCAACTAAGAATTCGAGGACGAATTCTATTAAGGGGGGGAGAATGTAGAAACCCGTTAAAAAAAAAAAAAAAAAAAAAAAAAAAAAAAAAAAGAAAGAGAGAGAGAATGGTCGAGTATCTTTGTGGTTGAGTCGCGGGCAATACAGATCGATCGGGAAATTTGAAGTACGAGAAGTTCGAAGAATGGATCGTGATGAAGCATGAGTTGAGATAAGCTGCTCTACCATTGTTAGAAATGTCTTAGATTGATCAGACGGCAGTTTTGGAAGAATCACATTTTTTAAGCACGACGGTTTAGAAGCTCGACGTTTTTGAAGATTGACGTTTCTTCATCGCGAAGTTTTCTCAGAATATCTTCGTATCAGTAAAATATTATTCTGAAGACATTATAAGTCGGAAGCAGGACGGGAATTAAGCAGGACGGGAAGCAAGCACGACGGGATTGAAGCACGACGGGAAAATCCGAAGTTGGGCGAAAACCCTAATTTTGGTATTATCGATTTTTCGAGGAAGCCGGAGGCTCGGGAAATATTTTCCATCAAGGTCAGGATTCACTTGGAGTTTATTAAAAATATTCATCTCATCAGAACGGGCGTAGAAAAATATTCGGGATTGATCACGGGACGAAAATTCACCGGAAGGGTCGAAATCAGTCGAATGGACCGAGAAGCTCGAGCTGGCCTTATCTATGAGATAAGGACGTGATGTAACCTGCCTGGCATGGTATGTGGCAAGGGAAGCAGGAGGTGTTGAAGCCCAGGAGAGCACAGCATGCTGATTGACACCCAGAAGCACGAGGTGCCGCGAAACCTGCGATCGGAGCATGCTGAGCGACATGTGTGCGCTGAGTGTCAATCTGGATGAGGTCAGGCCGTGGATCAGACATCTGGAGGGCATGGTGTCACTCTGCATGATCTCCTGGTCATGCCATCAGACATGTGGAGCACGAGGTGCCGCGACGCATGCGTCCGGAGCCATGCGAAGCGACACACGGGCTGCCACCAACCTGAAGCTGATTGGCTGGTGTCTCCTATATAAAGACCACGACCCCTTCTCATTTCATTCATCCAGACCTTTCAAAAGCAAGTTAAAAAAGTGGGTTAGAGAGAGAGAAGAAGTAGAAAAAGAAAGTAAGAGGTTTTGAGCTATTTCGAGAGTTTTAGAGAGTTTTCGAGATCAGTTTCTCTACTGATTTCAAGTCAGCGCCTAGGGAAGGTTCTGGCCAACTGAAGATCAACCAATTGAAGATCAATTCAGATGGGAAGCAAGTCAACGTGGTTAGAGAGAGAGAGAAAGAAGTGTAGCTGAGTTCTGAAGACCGATACTCCACCGAGAAGGCCAGTTCCGTCCAATCGGCGATTCTCTACGATTGTGACGCGGAAGCTTCTGTCCAATTCAATCCGTCCAAGCCAGTCATATTCTCCTACAATCAAGTGGAGGTGCTGTCCAAGATTAGTTCAGTTCCATGGGTTCAGATCAGTCGAAGTTCTCCTCGTTACTCCGCCGAATGTCCGAAGAACTGTCCAGCAGCTAAAGGAGATTCTGTCCAGATCAGTCTGTCCAGACGTGTCAGTTTCTTCATGATGAAGCCGAGGTTATGTCCAAGTCAAGATCAGTCCAGTGCAGTCCAGTCAAGGCGTCCCTTGGGTTTTGGCCAAGTCCTCTACGATCAACCAGCTGCTTCTCGCCTAGAACACTGTGAGTTGGTTTGTTTGAATTCCACTTGGAATTTAGGGTAGATCGAGTCTGCATATAGATTAGAATGATCACGTTATTGAATGGTAGAGTCCTTAGGGTTATTTTATTTATGGAACCGGACTCAGTTTAGCAAGGGCTAAGCTGAGATGAATGGAATTAAGACTGAGTTAATAACCTGACTAGGACTAGGGCTAGGATGCATCATGTTTTCTATTATTGCGTGTTGATATGTTGAGTGCAGGTTCCCGTTATCTTTAAAGATAGTTTCTCAGCGGGAGGCTGGACTATCTGGGTAACGGTTTGATTGTATTGTTTAGTATTGATATTATTGTTTAGTAGTTAGTACTAAGGGTCTTAGGCCATATAGGCCGGACTACTGGTACTATTGGTTTGTGTTGTAGAGTCGAGTGTCTAGTTAGGATCTGGAACTTTGGCTTTAGGTTAGGTTCTAGATTGAGTTTGTTTTGTTGTGAGTGTGCCGACAGTATGTGCGAAACCCGCCCATACTAGGCTTGTGTAGGGGTGATTAGTGTTTCCTCGGCCTCGTACCCAGCGGGTTCAAGGAAACCCCTTATTCGCTGGATCGGGAAGACTCAGACGAACGGTGTCATGTACTATGGCTGAGTATTACACGACGGTGTAATGGGACAGTGACCCGAAGGACTGTGGGCTGTCGCGCGGTGACCCGAAGGACTGTGGGCCGCGGTCGGTTGAAAGTTCCTTCTTCTGGCCTTTGTGGTAGGAAGATAGGATATTGCCGATAGGGAGGAGGAACACGAGTCACCAGGGCCCAGGTTAGAGTGTTGTGTTAGAGTGTCGTAGAGGGTTATGGAACCCTCGAGTTAGTGTAGCACCGATATACGGTGTTACAAGTTAGATCGAGTCGTAGTTACTCATAGTCTTATTATTGTGATTGTGTTTGTGGTTGATTGATTTGCTTGCAGGTTCTGACGTTAAGTCTAAGTCTGGTTTAGGTACCGGATTAGGCTTGATGTGTATTTCGTTAGTGTAGGCCTGACGTTGGCCTGTATGTGTTTGAGTGATTGCTTGTGAAGGGTGGTGGATATAAAGCTATGCGGTATCATTGGTTACCGATCATGTTCTTGTTTGATTGTTGGTCGATCGATTAATGATACTTGTATAGTCTAAGTGTCTAACACTACATGAGTATTGAACTCAGGCGTTATATGGTTAACTAGGGATTGCTTGTTGACTTGTTTTAATGCAGGTTCCCGTTACTTGAAGCTAGATCATGGCAGGAGGCCAAGTCTAACTTAGTAACGGTTTGCTTAGCCTTAGCTTTTATTGCATGCTAGGGCTAGATTGATTGTTATTTTGGGTTGTCTGGGTAGAGTCTAGGTTGCGGTTAGAGGCCGCCAGCTCACTGAGTAATACTAGATTACTCATCCAACTCCGTTGTCCTTTTTGCAGGTCGCTTTAGGTAAGGATGATCGGATAGCTTGGTGCTGGACGTTAGGACCGCCGTGTAGATTTTCATGCCTTTTGTAAACGGTATTGTGGATTTGTGTTTAGTTGACTCGATTTGGCATTAGGCCGGGACCGGTCTCGAATTATATCAATGTATGGATATTTCTCGAATCAATAAAGTAATTGTTTTATATGCGCTTCATGAGTACTCTACTTGATATTGACTAGTCCGGTCTAACACAACGTTAGGTCGAGGTACGGGTTGAAAAGCCTTAGGCCTTGATCTAACGGAAAACGCTAACTCTAGGTACGGGTTGCAAAGCCTTATGCCTTGACGCAGCGGGACGAGTAGTGGATGAACTGGTCTAGGTCGTGGAGTAAAGTTTGTGACTCTGACCGGATTGTCCCTAGCCCGTCACGTAGCGCTTCCGGACCATGATGTGGGTTGGACGGTCATTCATGTTCTTGTTTGATTGTTGGCTGGCCGGTTGCCTTTCATCTCCAACCCTTGGTGTGGGTCGTCCGTCGGTCATGTTCTTGTTTGATTGTTGGCCGGTGGTCGACCTATGCTTAGGACGGTTCGGGGGTGTTACACTTCCCGTGGACTGTTCAGGTGATTTTCGCCCACGTGGGCTGTCTATATCAGTACACACAGGACATCCGCGGGTGTCCGCCAGCACACACAGGACCTCCGTGGCTGTCCGTCAGCACACACAGGACACTCGTGGCTGTCCGTGTGTGTCCGTCAGCACACATAGGACGTCTGTGGCTGTCCATCAGTACACATATCAGCACGCTGGTCCTTGGACTCAGCACACTGGCCCTTCTCGTGGACTGTTAAGGTGATTTTGGCCCACGTGGGCTGTCTGTTCAGTACACACATGACGTCTATGGGTGTCCATCAGCACACACAGGACGTCCGTGGGTGTCCGTGAGCACACACAGGACATCCATGGCTGTCCGTGTGTGTCCGTCATCACACACAGGACGTCTGTGGCTGTCCATCAGTACACATGTCAGCACGTTGGTCCTTGGACTCAGCACGCTGACCCTTCCCGTGGACTCTTCGGGTGATTTTGGCCCACGTGGTTTGTCTGTTCAGTACACACAGACGTCCGCGGGTGTCCACCAGCACACACAGTACGTCCGTGGCTGTCAGTGGCTGTCCGTTAGCACACACAGGACGTCTTTGGCTGTCTGTCAGCACACACAGGATGTCCGTGGCTGTCCGTGTGTGTACGTTAGCACACATAGGACGTCTATGGCTGTTCATCAGTACACATATCAGCACGCTGGTCCTTGGACTCAGGACGCTGGCCCTTCCCGTGGACTGCTCGGGGGATTTTGGCCCACGTGGGCTGTCTGTTCAGTACACACAGAACGTCCGTGGGTGTCCGTCAGCACACACAGGATGTCCGTGGGTGTCCGTCAGCACACACAGGACGTATGTGGCTGTCCTTGTGTCCGTCAGCACACACTGGACATCCTAGCTGTCCGTTTGTGTCCGTCACCACACACAGGACGTCTGTGGCTGTCCATCAGTACACATATCAGCACGCTGGCCGTGGACTCAGCACGCTGGCCCTTTCCGTGGACTGTTCGGGTGATTTTGGCCACGTGGGCTGTCTGTTCAGTACACACACAGGACGTCTGTGGGTGTCCGTCAGCACACACAGGACGTCCGTGGGTGTCCGTCAGCACACACAGGAAGTCTTGGCTGTCTGTTTGTGTCTGTGTTGTCCGTGTGTGTTCGTCAGCACACACAAGACGTCCGTGGCTGTCCATCAGTACACATATCAGCACGTTGGTCCTGGACTCAGCTTGCTGGCCCTTCCCGGGGACTGTTCGGGTGATTTTGGCCCACGTGGGCTGTCTTCAGTACACACAGACGTCCGCGGGTGTCCGCCAGCACACACCAGGACGTCCGTGGCTGTCCGTCAGTACACACAGGACTTCTGTGGCTGTCCGTTAGCACACACACATGACGTCTGTGGCTGTCCGTGTGTGTCCGTCAACACAAACAGAACGTCAGTGGCTGTCCATCTGTACACATATCAGCACGCTGGTCCTTGGACTCAACACGCTAAGCCCTTCCCGTTGACAGTTCTGGTGATTTTGCCCACGTGGTTGTCTGTTCAGTACACACAGGACGTCCGTGTTTGTCTGTCACACACCATGACATCCGTGGGTGTCCGTCAGCACACACAGGACGTCAGTGGCTTTCAGTGTGTTCCGTGTGTGTCCGTCAGCACACATGACGTTCGTGGCTGTCCATCAGTACACATATCAGCACGTTGGTCCTTGGACTCAGCACGCTGCCCTTCTCGGGACTGTTTCGGTGATTTGGCCAACGTGGGCTGTCTGTTCAGTACACACAGGACGTCTGTGGGTGTCTGTCAGCACACACAATGACGTCTGTGGGTGTCCGTCAGCACACACACAGGACATCCGTGGCTGTCCGTGTGTGTCTGTGTGTGTCCGTCAGCACACACTAACGTCTGTGGCTGTCCGTGTGTGTTCGTGTGTGTCCGTGAGCACACACAGACGTCCGTGGCTGTCCATCAGTACACATATCAGCACCTGGTCCTTGGACTCAGCACGCTGCCCTTCCTGTGGACTGTTCGAGTGATTTTGGCCCACGTGGGCTGTGTGTTCAGTACACACAGGAGGTCCTGTGGGTGTCCGTCAGCACACACATGACGTCTGTGGGTGTCCGTCAGCACACACAGAACGTCTGTGGGTGTCCGTCAGCACACACAGGACGTCTGTGGGTGTCCGTCAGCACACACAGGACGTCTGTGGTGTCCGTCAGCACACACAGGACGTCTGTGGGTGTCCGTCAGCACACACAGGACGTCTGTGGGTGTCCGTCAGCACACACAGGACGTCTGTGGGTGTCCGTCAGCCACACGGACGTTCGTGTGTGTCTGTGTGTGTCTGTCAGCACACACAGGACGTCCGTTCCTGTCGTGTGTGTTCGTGTGTGTCCGTCAGCAGACACAAGACGTCCGTGGCGGTCCATCAGTACACATATCAGCACGCTGGTCCTTGGACTCAGCACGCTGGCCCTTCCGTTGACTGTCGGGTGATTTTGTCCCAGATGGGCTGACTGTTCAGTAGACACATGACGTCCGTGGGTTCCGCCCAGCAGCACACAGGACGTCTGTGGCTGTCCGTGGCTGTCCGTTTGTGTCCGTGTGTGTCCGTCAGCACACCCAGGACGTCTGTGCTGTCCATCAGTACACATATCAGCACGTTGGTCCTTGGACTCAGCACGCTGACCTTCCCGTGGACTGTTTAGGTGATTTGGCCCACTTGGGCTGTCTGTTCAGTACACACAGGACGTCCGCGGGTGCCCGCCAGCACACACAGGACCTCCGTGGCTGTCAGTGCTGTCTGTCAGCACCCACAGGACGTCCGTGGCTCTCCGTGTGTGTCTGTGTTTGTCCGTCAAGACACACAGGACGTCTGTGGCTGTCCATCAGTACACATATCAGCACGCTGGTCCTTGGACTCAGCACGCTGGCACTTCCCGTGGACTGTTCGGTGATTTTGTCCCACGTCGCTGTCTGTTCAGTACACAGAGGACGTCCGTGGTTGTCCGTCATCACACACAGGACAACCGTGGGTGTCCGTCAGCACACACAGGACATCTGTGGCGTCCGTGTGTGTCCGTCAGCACACACAGGACGTCCGCGGTCCATGGATCAGTACATGGAGCCAAACCAGCCCTGGATATCAGAACGTTCTGAACATTTCACCGAAGTTCATGTTTTTCACCGTACCGGACAGATTGACCGTGCAGTGTACTGGACAATCCCATACGTCCGAAAAGGAGCTTTGGCTGGAACCATGGCCAGATTACCGATCTGACCATACTGGGGCTTGTCTTTCCCGTCCAATTTCACATTTGAAGACATATGGTCGAGCTAGAATCCACTTTGGACGAGCTGGACGAGGTGACACTACTTGGGCGAGCTAGATGAGCTGAGTGAGCTAAGTGAACACTACTCTGGAGCTGGATGAGCTGAGTGAGCTAAATGACACTAGCTTGAGCTGAATGAGCTAAGTAACACTGATGATGGAGCGGTTCAGTTGCTGGGCGAAAGGGCCTTTTCAGCCAAAGAAAAGTTCATAAAAAGTTTCTTATGGGATTGTTTCTTTCCAAATTCGACCAGCCCTTTCCTCCCGGTCCATTTCAAGCACATCTCATCAAGAATACCCAAGAGGGAGTCAGCAAGGAAGTCTTGTCGTCGCATTGGAAAAAGAATTCACAAAAATATTATTGTCGGTCTTAGTCAAGTCTTCATTTCTAGTTTCTATGTCTTGTTTTTAGCACATCGTCTTTGGATTTCTTTTAACAATCTTTTAATCCTATAAATAAGGTCCATAGAGCCACAAATAACACAGATTGTGAGGTTATCTCCAAGTTTTGTATCCTTCTTTGTTGGACCGGTGCGTCACATCCGGCAACGATCGAAGTCTGGTTTTTTATATGGGCGATTCCAACCCTAGTGTCACCCCTCGATCATCAGTTCTCAATCTCTCGGATCTGAGTTCATATCAACCCTAGCGAAGAGTGATCCTTATTTTGGTTCTATCAATCAGTTACACATATCAGGACGTTGTCTTGGCTCAGCTCCTGACCCTCCCATGGACTGTCGGGTGATTTTTTGGCCCATGGGCGTCTCTGTTCAGTACACACAGGACGTCCGCGGGTGTCCGCACAGCACACACACAGACGTCCGTGGCTGTGCCGGGCTTTCTGTCCAGTACACACCTGACTGTCTGAGGCTGTCCGTTAGCACACCCAGACTGTCTGTGGCTGTCTGTCCGTGTGTCCGTCAGCACACACAATACGTCCCTGGCGTCCATCGTTCTGTCCATCATATCCTCACGCTGGGCCCTCACGTGGACTGTTCGGGTGATTTTGGCCCACGTTGGCTGTCTGTTCAGTACACACAGGAATCGTGGCCGTGGGTGTCCTGTCCGTCACACACAGGACGTCCGTGGGTGTCTGTCAGCACACACACGATGTCTGTGGCTTCCGTGTTGTGTTCCGTGGTGTGTCATCCACACGCGCCACACGGACGTCCGTAGTGTTCGTGTGTGTCGTTCAGTAGCTGGCACACACAGGACGA
>NW_026015231.1:0-32189 GCF_020379485.1 Brassica napus | reverse complement strand
AGTGGTGGAGGAACACCAGGAAGTTGAATAAATCTCATAGGAGTTGGGATGAAGAAGTTATCCCACTTTCTAATCAGGTGATTCCAGTTTCCCAGTTGGGCAATAGGACAGCTTCTTCGTCGTTCCAATCAAACCAGGATGAATCACTTTGTAAGAAGCTTGATTTGGATACATAAAGTGTTGGAGAATCACCGGAAGTTGAATAAATCTTCATAGGAGTTGGGATGTGAAGAAGTTATCCCACTTTCTAATCAGGTGATTCCAGTTTCCCAGTTTGGGAATAGGACAGCTCTTCGTCGTTCCAATCAAACCAGGATGAATCATTTGTAAAAAGCTTGATTTGGATACATAAAGTTGAGAATCACAGGAAGTTGAATAATCTCATAGGAGTTGGGATGAAGAAGTTATCCCACTTTCTAATCAGTTGATTCCAGTTTCCCAGTTTGGGAATAGGACAGCTTCTTCGTCGTTCCAATCAAACCAGGATGAATCACTTTGTAAGAAGCTTGATTTGGATACATAAAGTGTTGGAGAATCACCAGGAAGTGAATATAAATCTCATAGGAGTTGGGTGAAGAAGTTATCCCACTTTCTAATCAGGTGATTCCAGTTTCCCAGTTTGGGAATAGGACAGCTTCTTCGTCGTTCCAATCAAACCAGGATGAATCACTTTGTAAGAAGCTTGATTTGGATACATAAAGTGTTGGAGAATCACCAGGAAGTTGAATTAATCTCATAGGAGTTGGGATGAAGAATATCCCACTTTCTAATCAGGTGATTCCAGTTTCCCAGTCTGGGAATAGGACAGCTTCTTCGTCGTTCCATCAAACCAGGATGAATCACTTTGTAAGAAGCTTGATTTGGATACATAAAGTGTTGGAGAATCACCAGGAAGTTGAATTAATCTCATAGGAGTTGGGATGAAGAAGTTATCCCACTTTCTAATCAGGTGATTCCAGTTTTCCAGTTTGGGAATAGGACAGCTTCTTCGTCGTTCCAATCAAACCAGGATGATAATCACTTTGTAAGAAGCTTGTTTGGATACATAAAGTGTTGGAGAATCACCAGGAAGTTGAATTAAATCTCATAGGAGTTGGGATGAAGAAGTTATCCCACTTTCTAATCAGGTGATTCCAGTTTCCCAGTTTGGGAATAGGACAGCTTCTTCGTCGTTCCAATCAAACCAGGATGAATCACTTTGTAAAAAGCTTGATTTGGATACATAAGTGTTGGAGAATCACCAGGAAGTTGAATTAATCTCATAGGAGTTGGGATGAAGAAGTTATCCCACTTTCAAATCAGGTGATTCCAGTTTCCCAGTTTGGGAATAGGACAGCTTCTTCGTCGTTCCAATCAACCAGGATGAATCACTTTGTAAGAAGCTTGATTTGGATACATAAAGTGTTGGAGAATCACCAGGAAGTTGAATAAATCTCATAGGAGTTGGGATGAAGAAGTTATCCCACTTTCTAATCAGGTGATTCCAGTTTCCCAGTTTGGGAATAGGACAGCTTCTTCGTCGTTCCAATCAAACCAGGATGAATCACTTTGTAAGAAGCTTGATTTGGATACATAAAGTGTTGGAGAATCACCAGGAAGTTGAAATAAATCTCATAGGAGTTGGGATGAAGAAGTTATCCCACTTTCAAATCAGGTGATTCCAGTTTTCAGTTTGGGAATAGGACAGCTTCTTCGTCGTTCCAATCAAACGAGGATGAATCACTTTGTAAGAAGCTTGATTTGGATACATAAAGTGTTGGAGAATCACCAGGAAGTTGAATTAATCTCATAGGAGTTGGGATGAAGAGTTATCCCACTTTCAAATCAGGTGATTCCAGTTCCCAGTTTGGGAATAGGACAGCTTCTTCGTCGTTCCAATCAAACCAGGATGAATCACTTTGTAAGAAGCTTGATTTGGATACATAAAGTGTTGGAGAATCACCAGGAAGTTGAATAAATCTCATAGGAGTTGGGATGAAGAAGTTATCCCACTTTCAAATCAGGTGATTCCAGTTTCCCAGTTTGGGAATAGGACAGCTTCTTCGTCGTTCCAATCAAACCAGGATGAATCACTTTGTAAGAAGCTTGATTTGGATACATAAAGTGTTGGAGAATCACCAGGAAGTTGAATAATCTCATAGGAGTTGGGATGAAGAAGTTATCCCACTTTCAATCAGGTGATTCCAGTTTCCCAGTTTGGGAATAGGACAGCTTCTTCGTCGTTCCAATCAAACCAGGATGAATCACTTTGTAAGAAGCTTGATTTGGATACATAAAGTGTTGGAGAATCACCAGGAAGTTGAATTAATCTCATAGGAGTTGGGTTGAAGAAGTGTTCTAATCAGGTGATTCCAGTTTCCCAGTTTGGGAATAGGACAGCTTCTTCGTCGTTCCAATCAAACCAGGATGAATCACTTTGTAAGAAGCTTGATTTGGATACATAAAGTGTTGGAGAATCACCAGGAAGTTGAATAAATCTCATAGGAGTTGGGATGAAGAAGTTTATCCCACTTTCTAATCAGGTGATTCCAGTTTCCCAGTTTGGGAATAGGACAGCTTCTTCGTCGTTCCAATCAACCAGGATGAATCACTTTGTAAGAAGCTTGATTGGATACATAAAGTGTTGGAGAATCACCAGGAAGTTGAATAATCTCATAGGAGTTGGGATGAAGAAGTTATCCCACTTTCTAATCAGGTGATTCCAGTTCCCAGTTTGGGAATAGGACAGCTTCTTCGTCGTTCCAATCAAACCAGGATGAATCACTTTGAGAAGCTTGATTTGGATACATAAAGTGTGGAGAATCACCAGGAAGTTGAATTAATCTCATAGGAGTTGGGATGAATGAGTTATCCCACTTTCAAATCAGGTGATTCCAGTTTCCCAGTTTGGGGAATAGGACATCTTCGTCGTTCCAATCAAACCAGGATGAATCACTTGTAAGAAGCTTGATTTGGATACATAAAGTGTTGGAGAATCACCAGGAAGTTGAATAAATCTCATAAGAGTTGGGATGAAGAAGTTATCCCACTTTCTAATCAGGTGATTCCAGTTCCCAGTTTGGGAATAGGACAGCTTCTTCGTCGTTCCAATCAAACCAGATGAATCACTTTGTAAGAAGCTTGATTTGGATACATAAAGTGTTGGAGAATCACCAGGAAGTTGAATTAATCTCATAGGAGTTGGGATGAAGAAGTTATCCCACTTTCAATCAGGTGATTCCAGTTTCCCAGTTTGGGAATAGGACAGCTTCTTCGTCGTTCCAATCAAACCAGGATGAATCACTTTGTAAGAAGCTTGATTTGGATACATAAAGTGTTGGAGAATCACCAGGAAGTTGAATTAATCTCATAGGAGTGGGGATGAAGAGTTATCCCACTTTCTAATCAGGTGATTCCAGTTTCCCAGTTTGGGAATAGGACAATTTTCGTCGTTCCAATCAAACCAGGATGAATCACTTTGTAAGAAGCTTGATTTGGATACATAAAGTGTTGGAGAATCACCAGGAAGTTGAATAAATCTCATAGGAGTTGGGATGAAGAAGTTATCCCACTTTCTAATCAGGTGATTCCAGTTTTCCAGTTTGGGAATAGGACAGCTTCTTCGTCGTTCCAATCAAAACGAGGATGAATCACTTTGTAAGAAGCTTGATTTGGATACATAAAGTGTTGGAGAATCACCAGGAAGTTGAATTAATCTCATAGGAGTTGGGATGAAGAGTTATCCCACTTTCAATCAGGTGATTCCAGTTTCCCAGTTTGGGAATAGGACAGCTTCTTCGTCGTTCCAATCAAACCAGGATGAATCACTTTGTAAGAAGCTGATTTGGATACATAAAGTGTTGGAGAATCACCAGGAAGTTGAATAAATCTCATAAGTTGGGATGAAGAAGTTATCCCACTTTCTAATCAGGTGATTCCAGTTTCCCAGTTTGGGAATAGGACAGCTTCTTCGTCGTTCCAATCAAACCAGGATGAATCACTTTGTAAGAAGCTTGATTTGGATACATAAAGTGTTGGAGAATCACCAGGAAGTTGAATAAATCTCATAGGAGTTGGGATGAAGAAGTTATCCCACTTTCAAATCAGGTGATTCCAGTTTCCAGTTTGGAATAGGACAGCTTCTTCGTCGTTCCAATCAAACCAGGATGAATCACTTGTAAGAAGCTGAAGCTTTGGATACATAAAGTGTTGGAGAATCACCAGGAAGTTGAATTAATCTCATAGGAGTTGGGATGAAGATGAGTATCCCACTTTCAAATCAGGTGATTCCAGTTTCCAGTTTGGGAATAGGACAGCTTCTTCGTCGTTCCAATCAACCAGGATGAATCACTTTGTAAGAAGCTTGATTTGGATACATAAAGTGTTGGAGAATCACCAGGAAGTTGAATTAATCTCATAGGAGTTGGGAGAAGAAGTTATCCCACTTTCTAATCAGGTGATTCAGTTTCCCAGTTTGGGAATAGGACAACTTCTTCGTCGTTCCAATCAAACCAGGATGAATCACTTTGTAAGAAGCTTGATTTGGATACATAAAGTGTTGGAGAATCACCAGGAAGTTGAATTAATCTCATAGGAGTTGGGATGAAGAAGTTATCCCAATTTCTAATCAGGTGATTCCAGTTTCCCAGTTTGGGAATAGGACAGCTTCTTCGTCGTTCCAATCAAACCAGGATGAATCACTTTGTAAGAAGCTTGATTTGGATACATAAAGTGTTGGAGAATCACCAGGAAGTTGAATAAATCTCATAGGAGTTGGGATGAAGAAGTTATCCCACTTTCTAATCAGGTGATTCCAGTTTCCCAGTTTGGGAATAGGACAGCTTCTTCGTCGTTCCAATCAAACCAGGATGAAACACTTTGTAAGAAGCTTGATTTGGATACATAAAGTGTTGGAGAATCACCAGGAAGTTGAATAAATCTCATAGGAGTTGGGATGAAGAAATTATCCCACTTTCTAATCAGGTGATTCCAGTTTCCCAGTTTGGGAATAGGACAGCTTCTTCGTCGTTCCAATCAAACCAGGATGAATCACTTTGTAAGAAGCTTGATTTGGATACATAAAGTGTTGGAGAATCACCAGGAAGTTGAATTAATCTCATAGGAGTTGGATGAAGAAGTTATCCCACTTTCTAATCAGGTGATTCCAGTTTCCCAGTTTGGGAATAGGACAGCTTCTTCGTCGTTCCAATCAAACCAGGATGAATCACTTTGTAAGAAGCTTGATTTGGATACATAAAGTGTTGGAGAATCACCAGGAAGTTGAATAAATCTCATAGGAGTTGGGATGAATGAGTTATCCCACTTTCAAATCAGGTGATTCCAGTTTTCCAGTTTGGGAATAGGACAGCTTCTTCGTCGTTCCAATCAAACCAGGATGAATCATTTGTAAGAAGCTTGATTTGGATACATAAAGTGTTGGAGAATCACCAGGAAGTTGAATAAATCTCATAGGAGTTGGGATGAAGAAGTTATCCCACTTTCTAATCAGGTGATTCCAGTTTCCCAGTTTGGGAATAGGACAGCTTCTTCGTCGTTCCAATCAAACCAGGATGAAACTTTGTAAGAAGCTTGATTTGGATACATAAAGTGTTGGAGAATCACCAGGAGTTGAATTAATCTCATAGGAGTTGGGATGAATGAGTTATCCCACTTTCAAATCAGGTGATTCCAGTTTCCCAGTTTGGGAATAGGACAGCTTCTTCGTCGTTCCAATCAAACCAGGATGAATCACTTTGTAAGAAGCTTGATTTGGATACATAAAGTGTTGGAGAATCACCAGGAAGTTGAATTAATCTCATAGGAGTGGGATGAAGAAGTTATCCCACTTTCTAATCAGGTGATTCCAGTTCCCAGTTTGGGAATAGGACAGCTTCTTCGTCGTTCCAATCAAACCAGGATGAATCACTTTGTAAGAAGCTTGATTTGGATACATAAAGTGTGGAGAATCACCAGGAAGTTGAATTATCTCATATGATGAGGGGATGAAGAAGTATCACATTCATAGAGGAAGTTTCCATTTGGGAGCAGGCAGTAACTTGCGATTACCACAGTAACTTATTTTTACTGTGGTACATGAGTTTAAAAGACTTGGTAATGGTTACTTGCATCTATGTGAGAGAATCACCAGGAGGGAGTTAATAAGCAAGGAGGTTGTTTGGATAAGTTGGTCAAGGTAGAGAGCTTAGACAGCTGGCACCAGCTGGAAATAAAGCAAGGCCCAAGCAGTGAGGAAGCTTATTGGCTATGTTTACATCAAGCATCTTTGACTACACAGCTTCTTATCCTAGCTAGAGTGAAAACTGACGAATTGATGTATCCCTAATCTATATGTGTTGTAAACTCTTCTATTAATCAAACTAATGGAGTTTTGAGTTTCTTCTCTTCTCTCCTAAAATCCTTAATCTCTTTAATCTTTTATCTGATTATCCTGGATTAGTTGAATCATGCTCTAATACACAAAAGTGTATCTGGTATCAGAGCCAGGTGCGCAAAGTTGGGGAGAGTGTGATTCCTTTTCTTAAAATTATTGAGGTTCTTGAGTGTCTTGGTTTTGTTCTTAACTTCTGGGTTTCATTTTATCTTGGTGGCGTGAGAGGTTCTGTTGAATCCAAATCATCTCCACATGGAAATGGAAGCACAGACCTGAGTTCAATGAGTCAACTTGAAGACTGAAGAGAGAGGCATGGCGAGTGGTCAAGTGGGCTAAAAGAGCTTTGGAAAGCTGTGTGGGTTATGGAGTAGTCATGGAAAGGGGAACCTTTCATGGAAAGGGCTTACTGAAGAAGGTCAGACAAGAGGTCTGAAGCTGGGAAATGAAGTTGTTCAAGGAAACACTACAAAGAGTGAGATTGAAGAATTTAGGCAAGTCCAAGCTGTGAGAGTCGTGAGGACAGAGGGGTGATCCGCGCTTGAGACAAGGAAGGATTGAGTTTATCAGCTTGTGGGAAGGCTGAGAGCAGTGTGTCAGAGCTAGATGTGGTGAAGACCACACACATCAAATCCGAGAATTGAAGAAAGAAAGGAGGAAGCAGATGTGATCTTCAGCTTCCTTAGGAAGAGGTATGTGAGCTTGTAATATACTTGGATGGTGGGAAATGAACAGGAAGCCAGGAAGATGGAAGGGATGGTACAAGCTGTAAGAGGGGAAGGTGAGAAAACTTTCTAAGGAGTGGTTAATGAAGAGAAGGGTATGGAGAAAGGATAGGAGTCTGAGCACTTAAGTGGAGGATGAGTGTAATCTTGAAGAGAATCAAGGATGCACTTAGCAGATGGTTATAGGAGAGTGTTCATACTCAGCTTACAGGGAGAAACAGTAGGAGACAGTGCGGATTATGAGAGGAATGGATACAAAGGGCAGATGAGTGTGTGACAAAGAAGGAATGGGATGAGTTGGTTAAGCATGTGTATGCTTGGCTACGACCCGGAGTCTGGGTGCTCCTGCCAAAGCATCCACATCTAAACCCATCATCATTGACTCTGGAGCAACACACCACATGATCAGTGACAAGAGACTAATCAGTGAGGTTAAAGCAGCAACAGGGAGTGTCATGATAGCCAATGGTACCAGGATCCCAATAGAAGGAGGGAAACCTCAAGCTGTTTGAGAAGAACTCCACTGCCTTCTACCTACCTCAGTTTACATCCAATCTAATCTCAGTTAAGAAGGCTACAGTTGATCTGGATTGTCAAGTGGTTTTCAGACCAAATGAAGTTGAGTTCCAGGATTTGAAGACTGGAAGGGTTATTGGCAGAGGAGACAGCAAGCATCAGCTCTATCATCTCCAAACAACTGAGGCGCCTAGTCCTGTGGAGTCTGGTGTTTAAGCAGCACAACGGATAGGTGTGATAATCTCACATGGATGCAAGGCTGGGAATCCTCATGCCAAGCAATTGAAACTGATTCTACCAAGTATGGCGTTCAATCACTTGGAGTGTGAAGCTTGTATACTTGGAAAGCACTGTAGGACTGTCTTCCCACATCAGAAACCAGATATGAGAATTGCTTTGATCTGGTGCATTCAGACGTGTGGACAGCTCCCTGTATGTCTAGAGACAGCCATAAGTACTTTGTGACTTTCATTGATGAGAAGTCAAAGTACACAGGATCACCATGATTCCCTCAAAGACAGAGTCCTAGAAGCCTTCATGAACTTCCAAGCATATGTTACTAATCAGTACATGCCACTGTGAGATTCTGAGGTCTGATAATGGAGGAGAATACACTAGCAATGCTTTCAAGAGTCATCTTGCAAAGCATGGGATTGTGCAACAAACTAGCTGTCTTACACACCACAACAAAATGGGGTGGCTGAGAGGAAGAACAGACATTTGATGGAGGTTGCGAGATCAATCATGTTCCACATGAATGTCCCAAGAGGTTGGAGTGATGCTGTTCAGACTGCTTGCTATCTCATCAATAGAGTTGCCAACCGTGTCTTTGAAAACTGTCTCCTTTGAAGTATGAACAAGACCAAGCCACACATTGATCATTTGAGAGTCTTTGGGTGCTTATGTATGTGATGATTCCGGGAGAAAGAAGGAACAAGCTAGAGCAAAGAGTACTAAAGCTATGTTCATTGGGTACTCAATCACTCAGAAAGGCTACAAATGTATGATCCAATAACAGGAGGGTTATGGTATCTAGAGAAGTGAATTGTTGAGTCTAAAGGGTATTATGAGGAGAAGAAATGGGAAGATCTAGAGGATCGTCCCGAGCTCCATCAGAGAAGGCAACAACATTGAGGTTGTGTTGGGAGGCTAGGGATAGGATTATCCCAAGATCAGGAACCAGGAAGAACCGACCTTTCTAATCAAGCTGGAGAAGCTGGAGGAACAACTCCTCTTGATCATGAGAGGGGGAATGGATCTGAATCAGGGGAGCAGGAGCAAAACCAAGAGGATTCAGGTCAGCATGATCAGGAGGAGACACAGGAAGTAGAGAGTGGAGCCAGTCAGGTGGAAATGAGCAGGGAGAACCTGCTGGAAATGAGCAGGGAGAACCTATGGTTTAAGAGAGGAAGCACAAGAGAAGTTCAGCTGAAGAACAGGTTGAGACCTTGCGGAGGAGCACAAGGATAAGGAGGGATCCTTCCAACTGGGTAAACACGAGAGTGTACTACAATGCCCAGGCTGTGAGCATCCCTCTCAAGCCATGTGTTCCTTTGCTGAGTTTCCAGAAGAGCACATGGTGTTATGTGTAACTTGGATGAGAATGATGATACCAAGATCTTATGAAGAAGCTATGAAGCACAAGGTTTGAGAGATTCAGTAGGAGATGAAAGGGATGCAATGATCAGGAATGACATTGGTATGAGAGTGAGTTACCTAAGGGGAAGAAGGCAGTTTCAAGCAGATGGATCTTCACCATCAAGTATCTTGCAAATGGGATAGATAGGCACAAGACCAGGCTGGTTGCAAGAGGATTTACACAGACTTATGGAGAAGATTAATTGATACTTTTGCACCAGTGGCCAAGCTTCACACAATTCGAATTGTGTTCCATTGCAACAAACTTGGAGGGGATTGTGGCAGATGGATGTGAAGAATGCTTCCTGCAAGGTGAGCTAGAAGATGAGGTATACATGCTTCTCCTCCTGGTCTTGAGCATCTAGTAAAGCAGGAAATGTTTTGAGATTGAAGAAAGCTATATATGGGTTGAAGCAGTCTCCTAGAGCCTGGTACAGGAAGCTGAGTACAACACTCAATGGGAGAGGGTTCAGGAAGTCTGAACTAGATCACACACTCTTCACACTGGTCGGGCCATCAGGGATCATTGTGATTCTAGTGTATGTGGATGATTTGATTATCACAGGAGTGATAAGGCTGGATTAAAGCCACTAAAGAGTTTCTCAGGTCAGTGTTTGATATCAAAGACTTGGAGAGATGAAGTATTTCTTGGGGATTGAGATATGCAGATCAAAGGAGGGTTTGTTCATGTCTCAAAGGAAGTATACAATGGATATGCTAAGGAAGCTGATGTGCTTGGAGGAAAGATAGCTAAGACCCTCTTGAGGAGGGTATAAGTCTTGCGTGAGGGGGAGGTTGAAGAGAACCAGTTGTTTGAGGATGCTAAGCTGTATAGGAGGATGGTTGAAAGCTGATCTACTTGACATACAAGACCTGATATATGCTTTGCAGTGAATCAAGTGAGTCAGCATATGCAGGCACCAAGGTTCATCAGGAAGATGGTTGATAGGATACTGAGGTATTGAGTGGCACGTTGGTCAAGGAGTTTGGATGGGTTGTAATGGCAGTACAGAAGTGGTTGGATATTGTGATGCTGATTGGGCAGGAGATAGAGTGGACAGGAGATCAACTACTGGGTATTGTACATTCATTGGAGGGAACTTGGTCACTTGGAAGAGTAAGAAGCAGAAGGTTATCTCCTGTTCAAGTGCTGAAGCTGAGTATAGAGCCATGTTGAAGCTGACAAACGAGTTGGTGTGGATCAAGGGATCTTGAAGCATTTGGAGATTGAGCAGAGTATCCTATGACAATGCATTGTGACAATCAAGCAGCTATCCACATTGCTTCTAACTCAGTCTTTCATGAGAGGACGAAGCACATAGAAGTTGATTGTCACAAGGTGAGGCAGATGATTATACTTGAGTGATATTGCCATGTTATACAAGAAGTGAAGATCAGCTTGCAGATGTGTTTACTAAGGCAGCGAGATTAAGACAATGGAGTCCATACTATCAGCTTGGACTCATTGATCTTACTCCTAGGAGCTGAGCCCCTTAACCATGGAGTCTCCACTCTTTTTCCCTCATCAAGGTTTTATCCCATTGGGTTTTCTGGTGAGGTTTTTAATGAGGGAGGTCTTCATGGTTTCCAAGCTTGACTTGTTCTACATGGTCAAGCTTGAGGGGAGTGTTGAGATGAGGAGATGAAGAGTGGATACATGGATAGGAAGGGATTTGGAGCAGGCAGTAACTTGGAGATTTACCACAGTAACTTTTTGTTACTGTGGTAACTGATTTAAAAGATTGGGAAGTTACCTGCATCTATGTGAAGAGTGAATCACGCCAGGAGGAGTCTGAATAAGCAGGAGGAGTTTGGATAGGTCTGGTCAAGGCCGAGAGCTTTAGACAGGCTGGCACCAGCTGGAAAGCTAAAGCAAGATGCCCAAGATGTGAGGAAACCTTATTGGCTAGTTTAAATCAAGCATCTTTGACTACACATGCTTCTTATCCTATAGAGTGAACCTGGACGATTGATGTATCCCTAATTATAGTGTTGAAACTCTCTCATTAATCAAACTAATGGAGTTTTGAGTCTCTCTCTATTCTCTCACTAAAATCTCTTATCGTTTAATCTTTCATCTGTATCTGGATTAGTTGAACATGCTCTAATACACAAAAGGTTGAATTAATCTCATAGAGTTGGGATGAAGAGTTATCCCACTTTCAAATCAGGTGATTCCAGTTTTCCAGTTTGGGAATAGGACAGCTTCTTCGTCGTTCCAATCAAACCAGGATGAATCACTTTGTAAGAAGCTTGATTTGGATACATAAAGTGTTGGAGAATCACCAGGAAGTTGAATTAATCTCATAGGAGTTGGGATGAAGAAGTTATCCCACTTTCTAATCAGGTGATTCCAGTTTCCCAGTTTGGGAATAGGACAGCTTCTTCGTCGTTCCAATCAAACCAGGATGAATCACTTTGTAAGAAGCTTGATTTGGATACATAAAGTGTTGGAGAATCACCAGGAAGTTGAATAAATCTCATAGGAGTTGGGATGAAGAAGTTATCCCACTTTCAAATCAGGTGATTCCAGTTTCCCAGTTTGGGAATAGGACAGCTTCTTCGTCGTTCCAATCAAACCAGGATGAATCACTTTGTAAGAAGCTTGATTTGGATACATAAAGTGTTGGAGAATCACCAGGAAGTTGAATAAATCTCATAGGAGTTGGGATGAAGAAGTTATCCCACTTTCTAATCAGGTGATTCCAGTTTCCCAGTTTGGGAATAGGACAGCTTCTTCGTCGTTCCAATCAAACCAGGATGAATCACTTTGTAAGAAGCTTGATTTGGATACATAAAGTGTTGGAGAATCACCAGGAAGTTGAATAAATCTCATAGGAGTTGGGATGAAGAAGTTATCCCACTTTCTAATCAGGTGATTCCAGTTTCCCAGTTTGGGAATAGGACAGCTTCTTCGTCGTTCCAATCAACCAGGATGAATCACTTTGTAAGAAGCTTGATTTGGATACATAAAGTGTTGGAGAATCACCAGGAAGTTGAATAAATCTCATAGGAGTTGGGATGAAGAAGTTATCCCACTTTCTAATCAGGTGATTCCAGTTTCCCAGTTTGGGAATAGGACAGCTTCTTCGTCGTTCCAATCAAACCAGGATGAATCACTTTGTAAGAAGCTTGATTTGGATACATAAAGTGTGGAGAATCACCAGGAAGTTGAATAATCTCATAGGAGTTGGGATGAAGAAGTTATCCCACTTTCTAATCAGGTGATTCCAGTTTCCCAGTTTGGGAATAGGACAGCTTCTTCGTCGTTCCAATCAAACCAGGATGAATCACTTTGTAAGAAGCTTGATTTGGATACATAAAGTGTTGGAGAATCACCAGGAAGTTGAATAAATCTCATAGGAGTTGGGATGAAGAAGTTATCCCACTTTCAAATCAGGTGATTCCAGTTTCCCAGTTTGGGAATAGGACAGCTTCTTCGTCGTTCCAATCAAACCAGGATGAATCACTTTGTAAGAAGCTTGATTTGGATACATAAAGTGTTGGAGAATCACCAGGAAGTTGAATAAATCTCATAGGAGTTGGGATGAAGAAGTTATCCCACTTTCAAATCAGGTGATTCCAGTTTCCCAGTTTGGGAATAGGACAGCTTCTTCGTCGTTCCAATCAAACCAGGATGAATCACTTTGTAAGAAGCTTGATTTGGATACATAAAGTGTTGGAGAATCACCAGGAAGTTGAATAAATCTCATAGGAGTTGGGATGAAGAAGTTATCCCACTTTCTAATCAGGTGATTCCAGTTTCCCAGTTTGGGAATAGGACAGCTTCTTCGTCGTTCCAATCAAACCAGGATGAATCACTTTGTAAGAAGCTTGATTTGGATACATAAAGTGTTGGAGAATCACCAGGAAGTTGAATAAATCTCATAGGAGTTGGGATGAAGAAGTTATCCCACTTTCTAATCAGGTGATTCCAGTTTCCCAGTTTGGGAATAGGACAGCTTCTTCGTCGTTCCAATCAAACCAGGATGAATCACTTTGTAAGAAGCTTGATTTGGATACATAAAGTGTTGGAGAATCACCAGGAAGTTGAATAATCTCATAGGAGTTGGGATGAAGAGTTATCCCACTTTCAATCAGGTGATTCCAGTTTCCCAGTTTGGGAATAGGACAGCTTCTTCGTCGTTCCAATCAAACCAGGATGAATCACTTTGTAAGAAGCTTGATTTGGATACATAAAGTGTGGAGAATCACCAGGAAGTTGAATAAATCTCATAGGAGTTGGGATGAAGAAGTTATCCCACTTTCTAATCAGGTGATTCCAGTTTCCCAGTTTGGGAATAGGACAGCTTCTTCGTCGTTCCAATCAAACCAGGATGAATCACTTTGTAAGAAGCTTGATTTGGATACATAAAGTGTTGGAGAATCACCAGGAAGTTGAATAAATCTCATAGGAGTTGGGATGAAGAAGTTATCCCACTTTCTAATCAGGTGATTCCAGTTTCCCAGTTTGGGAATAGGACAGCTTCTTCGTCGTTCCAATCAAACCAGGATGAATCACTTTGTAAGAAGCTTGATTTGGATACATAAAGTGTTGGAGAATCACCAGGAAGTTGAATTAATCTCATAGGAGTTGGGATGAAGAAGTTATCCCACTTTCAAATCAGGTGATTCCAGTTTCCCAGTTTGGGAATAGGACAGCTTCTTCGTCGTTCCAATCAAACCAGGATGAATCACTTTGTAAGAAGCTTGATTTGGATACATAAAGTGTTGGAGAATCACCAGGAAGTTGAATAAATCTCATAGGAGTTGGGATGAAGAAGTTATCCCACTTTCTAATCAGGTGATTCCAGTTTCCCAGTTTGGGAATAGGACAGCTTCTTCGTCGTTCCAATCAAACCAGGATGAATCACTTTGTAAGAAGCTTGATTTGGATACATAAAGTGTTGGAGAATCACCAGGAAGTTGAATAAATCTCATAGGAGTTGGGGAAGAAGTTATCCCACTTTCTAATCAGGTGATTCCAGTTTCCCAGTTTGGGAATAGGACAGCTTCTTCGTCGTTCCAATCAAACCAGGATGAATCACTTTGTAAGAAGCTTGATTTGGATACATAAAGTGTTGGAGAATCACCAGGAAGTTGAATAAATCTCATAGGAGTTGGGATGAAGAAGTTATCCCACTTTCTAATCAGGTGATTCCAGTTTCCCAGTTTGGGAATAGGACAGCTTCTTCGTCGTTCCAATCAAACCAGGATGAATCACTTTGTAAGAAGCTTGATTTGGATACATAAAGTGTTGGAGAATCACCAGGAAGTTGAATAAATCTCATAGGAGTTGGGATGAAGAAGTTATCCCACTTTCTAATCAGGTGATTCCAGTTTCCCAGTTTGGGAATAGGACAGCTTCTTCGTCGTTCCAATCAAACCAGGATGAATCACTTTGTAAGAAGCTTGATTTGGATACATAAAGTGTTGGAGAATCACCAGGAAGTTGAATAAATCTCATAGGAGTTGGGATGAAGAAGTTATCCCACTTTCTAATCAGGTGATTCCAGTTTCCCAGTTTGGGAATAGGACAGCTTCTTCGTCGTTCCAATCAAACCAGGATGAATCACTTTGTAAGAAGCTTGATTTGGATACATAAAGTGTTGGAGAATCACCAGGAAGTTGAATAAATCTCATAGGAGTTGGGATGAAGAAGTTATCCCACTTTCTAATCAGGTGATTCCAGTTTCCCAGTTTGGGAATAGGACAGCTTCTTCGTCGTTCCAATCAACCAGGATGAATCACTTTGTAAGAAGCTTGATTTGGATACATAAAGTGTGGAGAATCACCAGGAAGTTGAATTAAATCTCATAGGAGTTGGGATGAAGAAGTTATCCCACTTTCAAATCAGGTGATTCCAGTTTCCCAGTTTGGGAATAGGACAGCTTCTTCGTCGTTCCAATCAAACCAGGATGAATCACTTTGTAAGAAGCTTGATTTGCATACATAAAGTGTTGGAGAATCACCAGGAAGTTGAATAAATCTCATAGGAGTTGGGATGAAGAAGTTATCCCACTTTCTAATCAGGTGATTCCAGTTTCCCAGTTTGGGAATAGGACAGCTTCTTCGTCGTTCCAATCAAACCAGGATGAATCACTTTGTAAGAAGCTTGATTTGGATACATAAAGTGTTGGAGAATCACCAGGAAGTTGAATAAATCTCATAGGAGTTGGGATGAAGAAGTTATCCCACTTTCTAATCAGGTGATTCCAGTTTCCCAGTTTGGGAATAGGACAGCTTCTTCGTCGTTCCAATCAAACCAGGATGAATCACTTTGTAAGAAGCTTGATTTGGATACATAAAGTGTTGGAGAATCACCAGGAAGTTGAATAAATCTCATAGGAGTTGGGATGAAGAAGTTATCCCACTTTCTAATCAGGTGATTCCAGTTTCCCAGTTTGGGAATAGGACAGCTTCTTCGTCGTTCCAATCAAACCAGGATGAATCACTTTGTAAGAAGCTTGATTTGGATACATAAAGTGTTGGAGAATCACCAGGAAGTTGAATAAATCTCATAGGAGTTGGGATGAAGAAGTTATCCCACTTTCTAATCAGGTGATTCCAGTTTCCAGTTTGGGAATAGGACAGCTTCTCGTCGTTCCAATCAAACCAGGATGAATCACTTTGTAAGAAGCTTGATTTGGATACATAAAGTGTTGGAGAATCACCAGGAAGTTGAATAAATCTCATAGGAGTTGGGATGAAGAAGTTATCCCACTTTCAAATCAGGTGATTCCAGTTTCCCAGTTTGGGAATAGGACAGCTTCTTCGTCGTTCCAATCAAACCAGGATGAATCACTTTGTAAGAAGCTTGATTTGGATACATAAAGTGTTGGAGAATCACCAGGAAGTTGAATAAATCTCATAGGAGTTGGGATGAAGAAGTTATCCCACTTTCTAATCAGGTGATTCCAGTTTCCCAGTTTGGGAATAGGACAGCTTCTTCGTCGTTCCAATCAAACCAGGATGAATCACTTTGTAAGAAGCTTGATTTGGATACATAAAGTGTTGGAGAATCACCAGGAAGTTGAATAAATCTCATAGGAGTTGGGATGATGAAGAAGCTATCCCACTTTCAAATCAGGTGATTCCAGTTTCCCAGTTTGGGAATAGGACAGCTTCTTCGTCGTTCCAATCAAACCAGGATGAATCACTTTGTAAGAAGCTTGATTTGGATACATAAAGTGTTGGAGAATCACCAGGAAGTTGAATAAATCTCATAGGAGTTGGGATGAAGAAGTTATCCCACTTTCTAATCAGGTGATTCCAGTTTCCCAGTTTGGGAATAGGACAGCTTCTTCGTCGTTCCAATCAAACCAGGATGAATCACTTTGTAAGAAGCTTGATTTGGATACATAAAGTGTTGGAGAATCACCAGGAAGTTGAATAAATCTCATAGGAGTTGGGATGAAGAAGTTATCCCACTTTCTAATCAGGTGATTCCAGTTTCCCAGTTTGGGAATAGGACAGCTTCTTCGTCGTTCCAATCAAACCAGGATGAATCACTTTGTAAGAAGCTTGATTTGGATACATAAAAGTGTGGAGAATCACCAGGAAGTTGAATAATCTCATAGGAGTTGGGATGAAGAAGTTATCCCACTTTCTAATCAGGTGATTCCAGTTTCCCAGTTTGGGAATAGGACAGCTTCTTCGTCGTTCCAATCAAACCAGGATGAATCACTTTGTAAGAAGCTTGATTTGGATACATAAAGTGTTGGAGAATCACCAGGAAGTTGAATAAATCTCATAGGAGTTGGGATGAAGAAGTTATCCCACTTTCTAATCAGGTGATTCCAGTTTCCCAGTTTGGGAATAGGACAGCTTCTTCGTCGTTCCAATCAAACCAGGATGAATCACTTTGTAAGAAGCTTGATTTGGATACATAAAGTGTTGGAGAATCACCAGGAAGTTGAATAAATCTCATAGGAGTTGGGATGAAGAAGTTATCCCACTTTCTAATCAGGTGATTCCAGTTTCCCAGTTTGGGAATAGGACAGCTTCTTCGTCGTTCCAATCAAACCAGGATGAATCACTTTGTAAGAAGCTTGATTTGGATACATAAAGTGTTGGGAGAATCACCAGGAAGTTGAATAAATCTCATAGGAGTTGGGATGAAGAAGTTATCCCACTTTCTAATCAGGTGATTCCAGTTTCCCAGTTTGGGAATAGGACAGCTTCTTCGTCGTTCCAATCAAACCAGGATGAATCACTTTGTAAGAAGCTTGATTTGGATACATAAAGTGTTGGAGAATCACCAGGAAGTTGAATAAATCTCATAGGAGTTGGGATGAAGAAGTTATCCCACTTTCTAATCAGGTGATTCCAGTTTCCCAGTTTGGGAATAGGACAGCTTCTTCGTCGTTCCAATCAAACCAGGATGAATCACTTTGTAAGAAGCTGATTTGGATACATAAAGTGTTGGATCACACCAGGAAGTTGAATAAATCTCATAGGAGTTGGGATGAAGAAGTTATCCCACTTTCTAATCAGGTGATTCCAGTTTCCCAGTTTGGGAATAGGACAGCTTCTTCGTCGTTCCAATCAAACCAGGATGAATCACTTTGTAAGAAGCTTGATTTGGATACATAAAGTGTTGGAGAATCACCAGGAGGAAGTTGAATAAATCTCATAGGAGTTGGGATGAAGAAGTTATCCCACTTTCTAATCAGGTGATTCCAGTTTCCAGTTTGGGAATAGGACAGCTTCTTCGTCGTTCCAATCAAACCAGGATGAATCACTTTGTAAGAAGCTTGATTTGGATACATAAAGTGTGGAGAATCACCAGGAGTTGAATAAATCTCATAGGAGTTGGGATGAAGAAGTTATCCCACTTTCAAATCAGGTGATTCCAGTTTCCCAGTTTGGGAATAGGACAGCTTCTTCGTCGTTCCAATCAAACCAGGATGAATCACTTTGTAAGAAGCTTGATTTGGATACATAAAGTGTTGGAGAATCACCAGGAAGTTGAATAAATCTCATAGGAGTTGGGATGAAGAAGTTATCCCACTTTCTAATCAGGTGATTCCAGTTTCCCAGTTTGGGAATAGGACAGCTTCTTCGTCGTTCCAATCAAACCAGGATGAATCACTTTGTAAGAAGCTTGATTTGGATACATAAAGTGTTGGAGAATCACCAGGAAGTTGAATAAATCTCATAGGAGTTGGGATGAAGAAGTTATCCCACTTTCAATCAGGTGATTCCAGTTTCCCAGTTTGGGAATAGGACAGCTTCTTCGTCGTTCCAATCAAACCAGGATGAATCACTTTGTAAGAAGCTTGATTTGGATACATAAAGTGTTGGAGAATCACCAGGAAGTTGAATAAATCTCATAGGAGTTGGGATGAAGAAGTTATCCCACTTTCTAATCAGGTGATTCCAGTTTCCCAGTTTGGGAATAGGACAGCTTCTTCGTCGTTCCAATCAAACCAGGATGAATCACTTTGAGAAGCTTGATTTGGATACATAAAGTGTTGGAGAATCACCAGGAAGTTGAATAAATCTCATAGGAGTTGGGATGAAGAAGTTATCCCACTTTCTAATCAGGTGATTCCAGTTTCCCAGTTTGGGAATAGGACAGCTTCTTCGTCGTTCCAATCAAACCAGGATGATGAATCACTTTGTAAGAAGCTTGATTTGGATACATAAAGTGTTGGAGAATCACCAGGAAGTTGAATAAATCTCATAGGAGTTGGGATGAAGAAGTTATCCCACTTTCTAATCAGGTGATTCCAGTTTCCCAGTTTGGGAATAGGACAGCTTCTTCGTCGTTCCAATCAAACCAGGATGAATCACTTTGTAAGAAGCTTGATTTGGATACATAAAGTGGTGGAGAATCACCAGGAAGTTGAATAAATCTCATAGGAGTTGGGATGAAGAAGTTATCCCACTTTAATCAGGTGATTCCAGTTTCCCAGTTTGGGAATAGGACAGCTTCTTCGTCGTTCCAATCAAACCAGGATGAATCACTTTGTAAGAAGCTTGATTTGGATACATAAAGTGTTGGAGAATCACCAGGAAGTTGAATAAATCTCATAGGAGTTGGGATGAAGAAGTTATCCCACTTTCTAATCAGGTGATTCCAGTTTCCCAGTTTGGGAATAGGACAGCTTCTTCGTCGTTCCAATCAAACCAGGATGAATCACTTTGTAAGAAGCTTGATTTGGATACATAAAGTGTTGGAGAATCACCAGGAAGTTGAATAATCTCATAGGAGTTGGGATGAAGAAGTTATCCCACTTTCAAATCAGGTGATTCCAGTTTCCAGTTTGGGAATAGGACAGCTTCTTCGTCGTTCCAATCAAACCAGGATGAATCACTTTGTAAGAAGCTTGATTTGGATACATAAAGTGTTGGAGAATCACCAGGAAGTTGAATAAATCTCATAGGAGTTGGGATGAAGAAGTTATCCCACTTTCAAATCAGGTGATTCCAGTTTCCCAGTTTGGGAATAGGACAGCTTCTTCGTCGTTCCAATCAAACCAGGATGAATCACTTTGTAAGAAGCTTGATTTGGATACATAAAGTGTTGGAGAATCACCAGGAAGTTGAATTAATCTCATAGGAGTTGGGATGAAGAAGTTATCCCACTTTCTAATCAGGTGATTCCAGTTTCCCAGTTTGGGAATAGGACAGCTTCTTCGTCGTTCCAATCAAACCAGGATGAATCACTTTGTAAGAAGCTTGATTTGGATACATAAAGTGTTGGAGAATCACCAGGAAGTTGAATAATCTCATAGGAGTTGGGATGAAGAAGTTATCCCACTTTCTAATCAGGTGATTCCAGTTTCCCAGTTTGGGAATAGGACAGCTTCTTCGTCGTTCCAATCAAACCAGGATGAATCACTTTGTAAGAAGCTTGATTTGGATACATAAAGTGTTGGAGAATCACCAGGAAGTTGAATAAATCTCATAGGAGTTGGGATGAAGAAGTTATCCCACTTTCTAATCAGGTGATTCCAGTTTCCAGTTTGGGAATAGGACAGCTTCTTCGTCGTTCCAATCAAACCAGGATGAATCACTTTGTAAGAAGCTTGATTTGGATACATAAAGTGTTGGAGAATCACCAGGAAGTTGAATAAATCTCATAGGAGTTGGGATGAAGAAGTTATCCCACTTTCTAATCAGGTGATTCCAGTTTCCAGTTTGGGAATAGGACAGCTTCTTCGTCGTTCCAATCAAACCAGGATGAATCACTTTGTAAGAAGCTTGATTTGGATACATAAAGTGTGGAGAATCACCAGGAAGTTGAATAAATCTCATAGGAGTTGGGATGAAGAAGTTATCCCACTTTCTAATCAGGTGATTCCAGTTTCCCAGTTTGGGAATAGGACAGCTTCTTCGTCGTTCCAATCAAACCAGGATGAATCACTTTGTAAGAAGCTTGATTTGGATACATAAAGTGTTGGAGAATCACCAGGAAGTTGAATAAATCTCATAGGAGTTGGGATGAAGAAGTTATCCCACTTTCTAATCAGGTGATTCCAGTTTCCCAGTTTGGGAATAGGACAGCTTCTTCGTCGTTCCAATCAAACCAGGATGAATCACTTTGTAAGAAGCTTGATTTGGATACATAAAGTGTTGGAGAATCACCAGGAAGTTGAATAAATCTCATAGGAGTTGGGATGATGAAGAGTTATCCCACTTTCTAATCAGGTGATTCCAGTTTCCCAGTTTGGGAATAGGACAGCTTCTTCGTCGTTCCAATCAAACCAGGATGAATCACTTTGTAAGAAGCTTGATTTGGATACATAAAGTGTTGGAGAATCACCAGGAAGTTGAATAAATCTCATAGGAGTTGGGATGAAGAAGTTATCCCACTTTCTAATCAGGTGATTCCAGTTTCCCAGTTTGGGAATAGGACAGCTTCTTCGTCGTTCCAATCAAACCAGGATGAATCACTTTGTAAGAAGCTTGATTTGGATACATAAAGTGTTGGAGAATCACCAGGAAGTTGAATAAATCTCATAGGAGTTGGGATGAAGAAGTTATCCCACTTTCTAATCAGGTGATTCCAGTTTCCCAGTTTGGGAATAGGACAGCTTCTTCGTCGTTCCAATCAAACCAGGATGAATCACTTTGTAAGAAGCTTGATTTGGATACATAAAGTGTTGGAGAATCACCAGGAAGTTGAATTAATCTCATAGGAGTTGGGATGAAGAAGTTATCCCACTTTCAAATCAGGTGATTCCAGTTTCCCAGTTTGGGAATAGGACAGCTTCTTCGTCGTTCCAATCAAACCAGGATGAATCACTTTGTAAGAAGCTTGATTTGGATACATAAAGTGTGGAGAATCACCAGGAAGTTGAATAAATCTCATAGGAGTTGGGATGAAGAAGTTATCCCACTTTCTAATCAGGTGATTCCAGTTTCCCAGTTTGGGAATAGGACAGCTTCTTCGTCGTTCCAATCAAACCAGGATGAATCACTTTGTAAGAAGCTTGATTTGGATACATAAAGTGTGGAGAATCACCAGGAAGTTGAAAAATCTCATAGGAGTTGGGATGAAGAGTTATCCCACTTTCAAATCAGGTGATTCCAGTTTCCCAGTTTGGGAATAGGACAGCTTCTTCGTCGTTCCAATCAAACCAGGATGAATCACTTTGTAAGAAGCTTGATTTGGATACATAAAGTGTTGGAGAATCACCAGGAAGTTGAATAAATCTCATAGGAGTTGGGATGAAGAAGTTATCCCACTTTCTAATCAGGTGATTCCAGTTTCCCAGTTTGGGAATAGGACAGCTTCTTCGTCGTTCCAATCAAACCAGGATGAATCACTTTGTAAGAAGCTTGATTTGGATACATAAAGTGTTGGAGAATCACCAGGAAGTTGAATAAATCTCATAGGAGTTGGGATGAAGAAGTTATCCCACTTTCTAATCAGGTGATTCCAGTTTCCCAGTTTGGGAATAGGACAGCTTCTTCGTCGTTCCAATCAAACCAGGATGAATCACTTTGTAAGAAGCTTGATTTGGATACATAAAAGTGTTGGAGAATCACCAGGAAGTTGAATTAATCTCATAGGAGTTGGGATGAAGAAGTTATCCCACTTTCTAATCAGGTGATTCCAGTTTCCCAGTTTGGGAATAGGACAGCTTCTTCGTCGTTCCAATCAAACCAGGATGAATCACTTTGTAAGAAGCTTGATTTGGATACATAAAGTGTTGGAGAATCACCAGGAAGTTGAATAAAATCTCATAGGAGTTGGGATGGATGAAGAAGTTATCCCACTTTCTAATCAGGTGATTCCAGTTTCCCAGTTTGGGAATAGGACAGCTTCTTCGTCGTTCCAATCAAACCAGGATGAATCACTTTGTAAGAAGCTTGATTTGGATACATAAAGTGTTGGAGAATCACCAGGAAGTTGAACTCATAGGAGTTGGGATGAAGAAGTTATCCCACTTTCTAATCAGGTGATTCCAGTTTCCCAGTTTGGGAATAGGACAGCTTCTTCGTCGTTCCAATCAAACCAGGATGAATCACTTTGTAAGAAGCTTGATTTGGATACATAAAGTGTTGGAGAATCACCAGGAAGTTGAATAAATCTCATAGGAGTTGGGATGAAGAAGTTATCCCACTTTCAAATCAGGTGATTCCAGTTTCCCAGTTTGGGAATAGGACAGCTTCTTCGTCGTTCCAATCAAACCAGGATGAATCACTTTGTAAGAAGCTTGATTTGGATACATAAAGTGTTGGAGAATCACCAGGAAGTTGAATAAATCTCATAGGAGTTGGGATGAAGAAGTTATCCCACTTTCTAATCAGGTGATTCCAGTTTCCCAGTTTGGGAATAGGACAGCTTCTTCGTCGTTCCAATCAAACCAGGATGAATCACTTTGTAAGAAGCTTGATTTGGATACATAAAGTGTTGGAGAATCACCAGGAAGTTGAATAAATCTCATAGGAGTTGGGATGAAGAAGTTATCCCACTTTCTAATCAGGTGATTCCAGTTTCCCAGTTTGGGAATAGGACAGCTTCTTCGTCGTTCCAATCAAACCAGGATGAATCACTTTGTAAGAAGCTTGATTTGGATACATAAAGTGTGGAGAATCACCAGGAAGTTGAATAAATCTCATAGGAGTTGGGATGAAGAAGTTATCCCACTTTCAAATCAGGTGATTCCAGTTTCCCAGTTTGGGAATAGGACAGCTTCTTCGTCGTTCCAATCAAACCAGGATGAATCACTTTGTAAGAAGCTTGATTTGGATACATAAAGTGTTGGAGAATCACCAGGAAGTTGAATAAATCTCATAGGAGTTGGGATGAAGAAGTTATCCCACTTTCTAATCAGGTGATTCCAGTTTCCCAGTTTGGGAATAGGACAGCTTCTTCGTCGTTCCAATCAAACCAGGATGAATCACTTTGTAAGAAGCTTGATTTGGATACATAAAGTGTTGGAGAATCACCAGGAAGTTGAATAAATCTCATAGGAGTTGGGATGAAGAAGTTATCCCACTTTCAAATCAGGTGATTCCAGTTTCCCAGTTTGGGAATAGGACAGCTTCTTCGTCGTTCCAATCAAACCAGGATGAATCACTTGTGTAAGAAGCTTGATTTGGATACATAAAGTGTGGAGAATCACCAGGAAGTTGAATAAATCTCATAGGAGTTGGGATGAAGAAGTTATCCCACTTTCAAATCAGGTGATTCCAGTTTCCCAGTTTGGGAATAGGACAGCTTCTTCGTCGTTCCAATCAAACCAGGATGAATCACTTTGTAAGAAGCTTGATTTGGATACATAAAGTGTTGGAGAATCACCAGGAAGTTGAATAAATCTCATAGGAGTTGGGATGAAGAAGTTATCCCACTTTCTAATCAGGTGATTCCAGTTTCCCAGTTTGGGAATAGGACAGCTTCTTCGTCGTTCCAATCAAACCAGGATGAATCACTTTGTAAGAAGCTTGATTTGGATACATAAAGTGTTGGAGAATCACCAGGAAGTTGAATAAATCTCATAGGAGTTGGGATGAAGAAGTTATCCCACTTTCTAATCAGGTGATTCCAGTTTCCAGTTTGGGAATAGGACAGCTTCTTCGTCGTTCCAATCAAACCAGGATGAATCACTTTGTAAGAAGCTTGATTTGGATACATAAAGTGTTGGAGAATCACCAGGAAGTTGAATTAATCTCATAGGAGTTGGGATGAAGAAGTTATCCCACTTTCTAATCAGGTGATTCCAGTTTCCCAGTTTGGGAATAGGACAGCTTCTTCGTCGTTCCAATCAAACCAGGATGAATCACTTTGTAAGAAGCTTGATTTGGATACATAAAGTGTTGGAGAATCACCAGGAAGTTGAATAAATCTCATAGGAGTTGGGATGAAGAAGTTATCCCACTTTCAATCAGGTGATTCCAGTTTCCCAGTTTGGGAATAGGACAGCTTCTTCGTCGTTCCATCAAACCAGGATGAATCACTTTGTAAGAAGCTTGATTTGGATACATAAAGTGTTGGAGAATCACCAGGAAGTTGAATAAATCTCATAGGAGTTGGGATGAAGAAGTTATCCCACTTTCTAATCAGGTGATTCCAGTTTCCCAGTTTGGGAATAGGACAGCTTCTTCGTCGTTCCAATCAAACCAGGATGAATCACTTTGTAAGAAGCTTGATTTGGATACATAAAGGTGGAGAATCACCAGGAAGTTGAATAAATCTCATAGGAGTTGGGATGAAGAAGTTATCCCACTTTCTAATCAGGTGATTCCAGTTTCCCAGTTTGGGAATAGGACAGCTTCTTCGTCGTTCCAATCAAACCAGGATGAATCACTTTGTAAGAAGCTTGATTTGGATACATAAAGTGTTGGAGAATCACCAGGAAGTTGAATAAATCTCATAGGAGTTGGGATGAAGAAGTTATCCCACTTTCTAATCAGGTGATTCCAGTTTCCCAGTTTGGGAATAGGACAGCTTCTTCGTCGTTCCAATCAAACCAGGATGAATCACTTTGTAAGAAGCTTGATTTGGATACATAAAGTGTTGGAGAATCACCAGGAAGTTGAATAAATCTCATAGGAGTTGGGATGAAGAAGTTATCCCACTTTCAATCAGGTGATTCCAGTTTCCCAGTTTGGGAATAGGACAGCTTCTTCGTCGTTCCAATCAAACCAGGATGAATCACTTTGTAAGAAGCTTGATTTGGATACATAAAGTGTTGGAGAATCACCAGGAAGTTGAATAAATCTCATAGGAGTTGGGATGAAGAGTTATCCCACTTTCAAATCAGGTGATTCCAGTTTCCCAGTTTGGGAATAGGACAGCTTCTTCGTCGTTCCAATCAAACCAGGATGAATCACTTTGTAAGAAGCTTGATTTGGATACATAAAGTGTTGGAGAATCACCAGGAAGTTGAATAAATCTCATAGGAGTTGGGATGAAGAAGTTATCCCACTTTCTAATCAGGTGATTCCAGTTTCCCAGTTTGGGAATAGGACAGCTTCTTCGTCGTTCCAATCAAACCAGGATGAATCACTTTGTAAGAAGCTTGATTTGGATACATAAAGTGTGGAGAATCACCAGGAAGTTGAATAAATCTCATAGGAGTTGGGATGAAGAAGTTATCCCACTTTCAATCAGGTGATTCCAGTTTCCCAGTTTGGGAATAGGACAGCTTCTTCGTCGTTCCAATCAAACCAGGATGAATCACTTTGTAAGAAGCTTGATTTGGATACATAAAGTGTTGGAGAATCACCAGGAAGTTGAATAATCTCATAGGAGTTGGGATGAAGAAGTTATCCCACTTTCTAATCAGGTGATTCCAGTTTCCCAGTTTGGGAATAGGACAGCTTCTTCGTCGTTCCAATCAAACCAGGATGAATCACTTTGTAAGAAGCTTGATTTGGATACATAAAGTGTTGGAGAATCACCAGGAAGTTGAATAATCTCATAGGAGTTGGGATGAAGAAGTTATCCCACTTTCAATCAGGTGATTCCAGTTTCCCAGTTTGGGAATAGGACAGCTTCTTCGTCGTTCCAATCAAACCAGGATGAATCACTTTGTAAGAAGCTTGATTTGGATACATAAAGTGTTGGAGAATCACCAGGAAGTTGAATAAATCTCATAGGAGTTGGGATGAAGAAGTTATCCCACTTTCTAATCAGGTGATTCCAGTTTCCCAGTTTGGGAATAGGACAGCTTCTTCGTCGTTCCAATCAAACCAGGATGAATCACTTTGTAAGAAGCTTGATTTGGATACATAAAGTGGTGGAGAAACACCAGGAAGTTGAATAAATCTCATAGGAGTTGGGATGAAGAAGTTATCCCACTTTCTAATCAGGTGATTCCAGTTTCCCAGTTTGGGAATAGGACAGCTTCTTCGTCGTTCCAATCAAACCAGGATGAATCACTTTGTAAGAAGCTTGATTTGGATACATAAAGTGTTGGAGAATCCCAGGAAGTTGAATTAAATCTCATAGGAGTTGGGATGAAGAAGTTATCCCACTTTCTAATCAGGTGATTCCAGTTTCCCAGTTTGGGAATAGGACAGCTTCTTCGTCGTTCCAATCAAACCAGGATGAATCACTTTGTAAGAAGCTTGATTTGGATACATAAAGTGTTGGAGAATCACCAGGAAGTTGAATAAATCTCATAGGAGTTGGGATGAAGAAGTTATCCCACTTTCTAATCAGGTGATTCCAGTTTCCCAGTTTGGGAATAGGACAGCTTCTTCGTCGTTCCAATCAAACCAGGATGAATCACTTTGTAAGAAGCTTGATTTGGATACATAAAGTGTTGGAGAATCACCAGGAAGTTGAATAAATCTCATAGGAGTTGGGATGAAGAAGTTATCCCACTTTCAATCAGGTGATTCCAGTTTCCCAGTTTGGGAATAGGACAGCTTCTTCGTCGTTCCAATCAAACCAGGATGAATCACTTTGTAAGAAGCTTGATTTGGATACATAAAGTGTTGGAGAATCACCAGGAAGTTGAATAAATCTCATAGGAGTTGGGATGAAAAGTTATCCCACTTTCAATCAGGTGATTCCAGTTTCCCAGTTTGGAATAGGACAGCTTCTTCGTCGTTCCAATCAAACCAGGATGAATCACTTTGTAAGAAGCTTGATTTGGATACATAAAGGTTGGAGAATCACCAGGAAGTTGAATAAATCTCATAGGAGTTGGGATGAAGAAGTTATCCCACTTTCTAATCAGGTGATTCCAGTTTCCCAGTTTGGGAATAGGACAGCTTCTTCGTCGTTCCAATCAAACCAGGATGAATCACTTTGTAAGAAGCTTGATTTGGATACATAAAGTGTTGGAGAATCACCAGGAAGTTGAATAAATCTCATAGGAGTTGGGATGAAGAAGTTATCCCACTTTCTAATCAGGTGATTCCAGTTTCCCAGTTTGGGAATAGGACAGCTTCTTCGTCGTTCCAATCAAACCAGGATGAATCACTTTGTAAGAAGCTTGATTTGGATACATAAAGTGTTGGAGAGAATCACCAGGAAGTTGAATAAATCTCATAGGAGTTGGGATGAAGAAGTTATCCCACTTTCTAATCAGGTGATTCCAGTTTCCCAGTTTGGGAATAGGACAGCTTCTTCGTCGTTCCAATCAAACCAGGATGAATCACTTTGTAAGAAGCTTGATTTGGATACATAAAGTGTTGGAGAATCACCAGGAAGTTGAATAAATCTCATAGGAGTTGGGATGAAGAAGTTATCCCACTTTCTAATCAGGTGATTCCAGTTTCCCAGTTTGGGAATAGGACAGCTTCTTCGTCGTTCCAATCAAACCAGGATGAATCACTTTGTAAGAAGCTTGATTTGGATACATAAAGTGTTGGAGAATCACCAGGAAGTTGAATAAATCTCATAGGAGTTGGGATGAAGAAGTTATCCCACTTTCTAATCAGGTGATTCCAGTTTCCCAGTTTGGGAATAGGACAGCTTCTTCGTCGTTCCAATCAAACCAGGATGAATCACTTTGTAAGAAGCTTGATTTGGATACATAAAGTGTTGGAGAATCACCAGGAAGTTGAATAAATCTCATAGGAGTTGGGATGAAGAAGTTATCCCACTTTCTAATCAGGTGATTCCAGTTTCCCAGTTTGGGAATAGGACAGCTCTTCGTCGTTCCAATCAAACCAGGATGAATCACTTTGTAAGAAGCTTGATTTGGATACATAAAGTGTTGGAGAATCACCAGGAAGTTGAATAAATCTCATAGGAGTTGGGATGAAGAAGTTATCCCACTTTCTAATCAGGTGATTCCAGTTTCCCAGTTTGGGAATAGGACAGCTTCTTCGTCGTTCCAATCAAACCAGGATGAATCACTTTGTAAGAAGCTTGATTTGGATACATAAAGTGTTGGAGAATCACCAGGAAGTTGAATAAATCTCATAGGAGTTGGGATGAAGAAGTTATCCCACTTTCTAATCAGGTGATTCCAGTTTCCCAGTTTGGGAATAGGACAGCTTCTTCGTCGTTCCAATCAAACCAGGATGAATCACTTTGTAAGAAGCTTGATTTGGATACATAAAGTGTTGGAGAATCACCAGGAAGTTGAATAAATCTCATAGGAGTTGGGATGAAGAAGTTATCCCACTTTCAAATCAGGTGATTCCAGTTTCCCAGTTTGGGAATAGGACAGCTTCTTCGTCGTTCCAATCAAACCAGGATGAATCACTTTGTAAGAAGCTTGATTTGGATACATAAAGTGTTGGAGAATCACCAGGAAGTTGAATAAATCTCATAGGAGTTGGATGAAGAAGTTATCCCACTTTCTAATCAGGTGATTCCAGTTTCCCAGTTTGGGAATAGGACAGCTTCTTCGTCGTTCCAATCAAACCAGGATGAATCACTTTGTAAGAAGCTTGATTTGGATACATAAAGTGTTGGAGAATCACCAGGAAGTTGAATAAATCTCATAGGAGTTGGGATGAAGAAGTTATCCCACTTTCTAATCAGGTGATTCCAGTTTCCCAGTTTGGGAATAGGACAGCTTCTTCGTCGTTCCAATCAAACCAGGATGAATCACTTTGTAAGAAGCTTGATTTGGATACATAAAGTGTTGGAGAATCACCAGGAAGTTGAATAAATCTCATAGGAGTTGGGATGAAGAAGTTATCCCACTTTCTAATCAGGTGATTCCAGTTTCCCAGTTTGGGAATAGGACAGCTTCTTCGTCGTTCCAATCAAACCAGGATGAATCACTTTGTAAGAAGCTTGATTTGGATACATAAAGTGTTGGAGAATCACCAGGAAGTTGAATAAATCTCATAGGAGTTGGGATGAAGAAGTTATCCCACTTTCAAATCAGGTGATTCCAGTTTCCAGTTTGGGAATAGGACAGCTTCTTCGTCGTTCCAATCAAACCAGGATGAATCACTTTGTAAGAAGCTTGATTTGGATACATAAAGTGTTGGAGAATCACCAGGAAGTTGAATAAATCTCATAGGAGTTGGGATGAAGAAGTTATCCCACTTTCTAATCAGGTGATTCCAGTTTCCCAGTTTGGGAATAGGACAGCTTCTTCGTCGTTCCAATCAAACCAGGATGAATCACTTTGTAAGAAGCTTGATTTGGATACATAAAGTGTTGGAGAATCACCAGGAAGTTGAATAAATCTCATAGGAGTTGGGATGAAGAAGTTATCCCACTTTCTAATCAGGTGATTCCAGTTTCCCAGTTTGGGAATAGGACAGCTTCTTCGTCGTTCCAATCAAACCAGGATGAATCACTTTGTAAGAAGCTTGATTTGGATACATAAAGTGTTGGAGAATCACCAGGAAGTTGAATAAATCTCATAGGAGTTGGGATGAAGAAGTTATCCCACTTTCTAATCAGGTGATTCCAGTTTCCCAGTTTGGGAATAGGACAGCTTCTTCGTCGTTCCAATCAAACCAGGATGAATCACTTTGTAAGAAGCTTGATTTGGATACATAAAGTGTTGGAGAATCACCAGGAAGTTGAATAAATCTCATAGGAGTTGGGATGAAGAAGTTATCCCACTTTCTAATCAGGTGATTCCAGTTTCCCAGTTTGGGAATAGGACAGCTTCTTCGTCGTTCCAATCAAACCAGGATGAATCACTTTGTAAGAAGCTTGATTTGGATACATAAATGTGGGAGAATCACCACAGGAAGTTGAATAATCTCATAGGAGTTGGGATGAAGAAGTTATCCCACTTTCTAATCAGGTGATTCCAGTTTTCCAGTTTGGGAATAGGACAGCTTCTTCGTCGTTCCAATCAAACCAGGATGAATCACTTTGTAAGAAGCTTGATTTGGATACATAAAGTGTTGGAGAATCACCAGGAAGTTGAATAAATCTCATAGGAGTTGGGATGAAGAAGTTATCCCACTTTCTAATCAGGTGATTCCAGTTTCCCAGTTTGGGAATAGGACAGCTTCTTCGTCGTTCCAATCAAACCAGGATGAATCACTTTGTAAGAAGCTTGATTTGGATACATAAAGTGTTGGAGAATCACCAGGAAGTTGAATAATAATCTCATAGGAGTTGGGATGAAGAAGTTATCCCACTTTCTAATCAGGTGATTCCAGTTTCCCAGTTTGGGAATAGGACAGCTTCTTCGTCGTTCCAATCAAACCAGGATGAATCACTTTGTAAGAAGCTTGATTTGGATACATAAAGTGTTGGAGAATCACCAGGAAGTTGAATAAATCTCATAGGAGTTGGGATGAAGAAGAAGTTATCCCACTTTCTAATCAGGTGATTCCAGTTTCCCAGTTTGGGAATAGGACAGCTTCTTCGTCGTTCCAATCAAACCAGGATGAATCACTTTGTAAGAAGCTTGATTTGGATACATAAAGTGTTGGAGAATCACCAGGAAGTTGAATAAATCTCATAGGAGTTGGGATGAAGAAGTTATCCCACTTTCAAATCAGGTGATTCCAGTTTCCCAGTTTGGGAATAGGACAGCTTCTTCGTCGTTCCAATCAAACCAGGATGAATCACTTTGTAAGAAGCTTGATTTGGATACATAAAGTGTTGGAGAATCACCAGGAAGTTGAATTAATCTCATAGGAGTTGGGATGAAGAGTTATCCCACTTTCAAATCAGGTGATTCCAGTTTCCAGTTGGGGAATAGGACAGCTTCTTCGTCGTTCCAATCAAACCAGGATGAATCACTTTGTAAGAAGCTTGATTTGGATACATAAAGTGTTGGGAAATCACCAGGAAGTTGAATAAATCTCATAGGAGTTGGGATGAAGAAGTTATCCCACTTTCTAATCAGGTGATTCCAGTTTCCCAGTTTGGGAATAGGACAGCTTCTTCGTCGTTCCAATCAAACAGGATGAATCACTTTGTAAGAAGCTTGATTTGGATACATAAAGTGTTGGGAGAATCACCAGGAAGTTGAATAAATCTCATAGGAGTTGGGATGAAGAAGTTATCCCACTTTCTAATCAGGTGATTCCAGTTTCCCAGTTTGGGAATAGGACAGCTTCTTCGTCGTTCCAATCAAACCAGGATGAATCACTTTGTAAGAAGCTTGATTTGGATACATAAAGTGTTGGAGAATCACCAGGAAGTTGAATTAATCTCATAGGAGTTGGGATGAAGAAGTTATCCACTTTCTAATCAGGTGATTCAGTTTCCCAGTTTGGAATAGGACAGCTTCTTCGTCGTTCCAATCAAACCAGGATGAATCACTTTGCAAGAAGCTTGATTTGGATACATAAAGTGTTGGAGAATCACCAGGAAGTTGAATAAATTCATAGGAGTTGGGATGAAAGAAGTTATCCCACTTTCTAATCAGGTGATTCCAGTTTCCCAGTTTGGGAATAGGACAGCTTTTCGTCGTTCCAATCAAACCAGGATGAATCACTTTGTAAGAAGCTTGATTTTGGACATATAAAGTGTTGGAGAATCACCAGGAAGTTGAATAAATCTCATAGGAGTTGGGATGAAGAAGTTATCCCACTTTCAATCAGGTGATTCCAGTTTCCCAGTTTGGGATAGGACAGCTTCTTCGTGT
>NW_026015230.1:0-61336 GCF_020379485.1 Brassica napus | reverse complement strand
CTTGATTTGGATACATAAAGTGTTGGAGAACCACCAGGAAGTTGAATAAATCTCATAGGAGTTGGGATGAAAGAAGTTATCCCACTTTCTAATCAGGTGATTCCAGTTCCCAGTTTGGGAATAGGACAGCTTCTTCGTCGTTCCAATCAAACCAGGATGAATCACTTTGTAAGAAGCTTGATTTGGATACATAAAGTGTTGGAGAATCACCAGGAAGTTGAATAAATCTCATAGGAGTTGGGATGAAGAAGTTATCCCACTTTCTAATCAGGTGATTCCAGTTTCCCAGTTTGGGAATAGGACAGCTTCTTCGTCGTTCCAATCAAACCAGGATGAATCACTTTGTAAGAAGCTTGATTTGGATACATAAAGTGTTGGAGAATCACCAGGAAGTTGAATAAATCTCATAGGAGTTGGGATGAAGAAGTTATCCCACTTTCTAATCAGGTGATTCCAGTTTCCCAGTTTGGGAATAGGACAGCTTCTTCGTCGTTCCAATCAAACCAGGATGAATCACTTTGTAAGAAGCTTGATTTGGATACATAAAGTGTTGGAGAATCACCAGGAAGTTGAATAAATCTCATAGGAGTTGGGATGAAGAAGTTATCCCACTTTCTAATCAGGTGATTCCAGTTTCCCAGTTTGGGAATAGGACAGCTTCTTCGTCGTTCCAATCAAACCAGGATGAATCACTTTGTAAGAAGCTTGATTTGGATACATAAAGTGTTGGAGAATCACCAGGAAGTTGAATAAATCTCATAGGAGTTGGGATGAAGAAGTTATCCCACTTTCTAATCAGGTGATTCCAGTTTCCCAGTTTGGGAATAGGACAGCTTCTTCGTCGTTCCAATCAAACCAGGATGAATCACTTTGTAAGAAGCTTGATTTGGATACATAAAGTGTTGGAGAATCACCAGGAAGTTGAATAAATCTCATAGGAGTTGGGATGAAGAAGTTATCCCACTTTCTAATCAGGTGATTCCAGTTTCCCAGTTTGGGAATAGGACAGCTTCTTCGTCGTTCCAATCAAACCAGGATGAATCACTTTGTAAGAAGCTTGATTTGGATACATAAAGTGTTGGAGAATCACCAGGAAGTTGAATAAATCTCATAGGAGTTGGGATGAAGAAGTTATCCCACTTTCTAATCAGGTGATTCCAGTTTCCCAGTTTGGGAATAGGACAGCTTCTTCGTCGTTCCAATCAAACCAGGATGAATCACTTTGTAAGAAGCTTGATTTGGATACATAAAGTGTTGGAGAATCACCAGGAAGTTGAATAAATCTCATAGGAGTTGGGATGAAGAAGTTATCCCACTTTCTAATCAGGTGATTCCAGTTTCCCAGTTTGGGAATAGGACAGCTTCTTCGTCGTTCCAATCAAACCAGGATGAATCACTTTGTAAGAAGCTTGATTTGGATACATAAAGTGTTGGAGAATCACCAGGAAGTTGAATAAATCTCATAGGAGTTGGGATGAAGAAGTTATCCCACTTTCTAATCAGGTGATTCCAGTTTCCCAGTTTGGGAATAGGACAGCTTCTTCGTCGTTCCAATCAAACCAGGATGAATCACTTTGTAAGAAGCTTGATTTGGATACATAAAGTGTTGGAGAATCACCAGGAAGTTGAATAAATCTCATAGGAGTTGGGATGAAGAAGTTATCCCACTTTCTAATCAGGTGATTCCAGTTTCCCAGTTTGGGAATAGGACAGCTTCTTCGTCGTTCCAATCAAACCAGGATGAATCACTTTGTAAGAAGCTTGATTTGGATACATAAAGTGTTGGAGAATCACCAGGAAGTTGAATAAATCTCATAGGAGTTGGGATGAAGAAGTTATCCCACTTTCTAATCAGGTGATTCCAGTTTCCCAGTTTGGGAATAGGACAGCTTCTTCGTCGTTCCAATCAAACCAGGATGAATCACTTTGTAAGAAGCTTGATTTGGATACATAAAGTGTTGGAGAATCACCAGGAAGTTGAATAAATCTCATAGGAGTTGGGATGAAGAAGTTATCCCACTTTCTAATCAGGTGATTCCAGTTTCCCAGTTTGGGAATAGGACAGCTTCTTCGTCGTTCCAATCAAACCAGGATGAATCACTTTGTAAGAAGCTTGATTTGGATACATAAAGTGTGGAGAATCACCAGGAAGTTGAATAAATCTCATAGGAGTTGGGATGAAGAAGTTATCCCACTTTCTAATCAGGTGATTCCAGTTTCCCAGTTTGGGAATAGGACAGCTTCTTCGTCGTTCCAATCAAACCAGGATGAATCACTTTGTAAGAAGCTTGATTTGGATACATAAAGTGTTGGAGAATCACCAGGAAGTTGAATAAATCTCATAGGAGTTGGGATGAAGAAGTTATCCCACTTTCTAATCAGGTGATTCCAGTTTCCCAGTTTGGGAATAGGACAGCTTCTTCGTCGTTCCAATCAAACCAGGATGAATCACTTTGTAAGAAGCTTGATTTGGATACATAAAGTGTTGGAGAATCACCAGGAAGTTGAATAAATCTCATAGGAGTTGGGATGAAGAAGTTATCCCACTTTCTAATCAGGTGATTCCAGTTTCCCAGTTTGGGAATAGGACAGCTTCTTCGTCGTTCCAATCAAACCAGGATGAATCACTTTGTAAGAAGCTTGATTTGGATACATAAAGTGTTGGAGAATCACCAGGAAGTTGAATAAATCTCATAGGAGTTGGGATGAAGAAGTTATCCCACTTTCTAATCAGGTGATTCCAGTTTCCCAGTTTGGGAATAGGACAGCTTCTTCGTCGTTCCAATCAAACCAGGATGAATCACTTTGTAAGAAGCTTGATTTGGATACATAAAGTGTTGGAGAATCACCAGGAAGTTGAATAAATCTCATAGGAGTTGGGATGAAGAAGTTATCCCACTTTCTAATCAGGTGATTCCAGTTTCCCAGTTTGGGAATAGGACAGCTTCTTCGTCGTTCCAATCAAACCAGGATGAATCACTTTGTAAGAAGCTTGATTTGGATACATAAAGTGTTGGAGAATCACCAGGAAGTTGAATAAATCTCATAGGAGTTGGGATGAAGAAGTTATCCCACTTTCTAATCAGGTGATTCCAGTTTCCCAGTTTGGGAATAGGACAGCTTCTTCGTCGTTCCAATCAAACCAGGATGAATCACTTTGTAAGAAGCTTGATTTGGATACATAAAGTGTTGGAGAATCACCAGGAAGTTGAATAAATCTCATAGGAGTTGGGATGAAGAAGTTATCCCACTTTCTAATCAGGTGATTCCAGTTTCCCAGTTTGGGAATAGGACAGCTTCTTCGTCGTTCCAATCAAACCAGGATGAATCACTTTGTAAGAAGCTTGATTTGGATACATAAAGTGTTGGAGAATCACCAGGAAGTTGAATAAATCTCATAGGAGTTGGGATGAAGAAGTTATCCCACTTTCTAATCAGGTGATTCCAGTTTCCCAGTTTGGGAATAGGACAGCTTCTTCGTCGTTCCAATCAAACCAGGATGAATCACTTTGTAAGAAGCTTGATTTGGATACATAAAGTGTTGGAGAATCACCAGGAAGTTGAATAAATCTCATAGGAGTTGGGATGAAGAAGTTATCCCACTTTCTAATCAGGTGATTCCAGTTTCCCAGTTTGGGAATAGGACAGCTTCTTCGTCGTTCCAATCAAACCAGGATGAATCACTTTGTAAGAAGCTTGATTTGGATACATAAAGTGTTGGAGAATCACCAGGAAGTTGAATAAATCTCATAGGAGTTGGGATGAAGAAGTTATCCCACTTTCTAATCAGGTGATTCCAGTTTCCCAGTTTGGGAATAGGACAGCTTCTTCGTCGTTCCAATCAAACCAGGATGAATCACTTTGTAAGAAGCTTGATTTGGATACATAAAGTGTTGGAGAATCACCAGGAAGTTGAATAAATCTCATAGGAGTTGGGATGAAGAAGTTATCCCACTTTCTAATCAGGTGATTCCAGTTTCCCAGTTTGGGAATAGGACAGCTTCTTCGTCGTTCCAATCAAACCAGGATGAATCACTTTGTAAGAAGCTTGATTTGGATACATAAAGTGTTGGAGAATCACCAGGAAGTTGAATAAATCTCATAGGAGTTGGGATGAAGAAGTTATCCCACTTTCTAATCAGGTGATTCCAGTTTCCCAGTTTGGGAATAGGACAGCTTCTTCGTCGTTCCAATCAAACCAGGATGAATCACTTTGTAAGAAGCTTGATTTGGATACATAAAGTGTTGGAGAATCACCAGGAAGTTGAATAAATCTCATAGGAGTTGGGATGAAGAAGTTATCCCACTTTCTAATCAGGTGATTCCAGTTTCCCAGTTTGGGAATAGGACAGCTTCTTCGTCGTTCCAATCAAACCAGGATGAATCACTTTGTAAGAAGCTTGATTTGGATACATAAAGTGTTGGAGAATCACCAGGAAGTTGAATAAATCTCATAGGAGTTGGGATGAAGAAGTTATCCCACTTTCTAATCAGGTGATTCCAGTTTCCCAGTTTGGGAATAGGACAGCTTCTTCGTCGTTCCAATCAAACCAGGATGAATCACTTTGTAAGAAGCTTGATTTGGATACATAAAGTGTTGGAGAATCACCAGGAAGTTGAATAAATCTCATAGGAGTTGGGATGAAGAAGTTATCCCACTTTCTAATCAGGTGATTCCAGTTTCCCAGTTTGGGAATAGGACAGCTTCTTCGTCGTTCCAATCAAACCAGGATGAATCACTTTGTAAGAAGCTTGATTTGGATACATAAAGTGTTGGAGAATCACCAGGAAGTTGAATAAATCTCATAGGAGTTGGGATGAAGAAGTTATCCCACTTTCTAATCAGGTGATTCCAGTTTCCCAGTTTGGGAATAGGACAGCTTCTTCGTCGTTCCAATCAAACCAGGATGAATCACTTTGTAAGAAGCTTGATTTGGATACATAAAGTGTTGGAGAATCACCAGGAAGTTGAATAAATCTCATAGGAGTTGGGATGAAGAAGTTATCCCACTTTCTAATCAGGTGATTCCAGTTTCCCAGTTTGGGAATAGGACAGCTTCTTCGTCGTTCCAATCAAACCAGGATGAATCACTTTGTAAGAAGCTTGATTTGGATACATAAAGTGTTGGAGAATCACCAGGAAGTTGAATAAATCTCATAGGAGTTGGGATGAAGAAGTTATCCCACTTTCTAATCAGGTGATTCCAGTTTCCCAGTTTGGGAATAGGACAGCTTCTTCGTCGTTCCAATCAAACCAGGATGAATCACTTTGTAAGAAGCTTGATTTGGATACATAAAGTGGTGGGAGAATCACCAGGAAGTTGAATAAATCTCATAGGAGTTGGGATGAAGAAGTTATCCCACTTTCTAATCAGGTGATTCCAGTTTCCCAGTTTGGGAATAGGACAGCTTCTTCGTCGTTCCAATCAAACCAGGATGAATCACTTTGTAAGAAGCTTGATTTGGATACATAAAGTGTTGGAGAATCACCAGGAAGTTGAATAAATCTCATAGGAGTTGGGATGAAGAAGTTATCCCACTTTCTAATCAGGTGATTCCAGTTTCCCAGTTTGGGAATAGGACAGCTTCTTCGTCGTTCCAATCAAACCAGGATGAATCACTTTGTAAGAAGCTTGATTTGGATACATAAAGTGTTGGAGAATCACCAGGAAGTTGAATAAATCTCATAGGAGTTGGGATGAAGAAGTTATCCCACTTTCTAATCAGGTGATTCCAGTTTCCCAGTTTGGGAATAGGACAGCTTCTTCGTCGTTCCAATCAAACCAGGATGAATCACTTTGTAAGAAGCTTGATTTGGATACATAAAGTGTTGGAGAATCACCAGGAAGTTGAATAAATCTCATAGGAGTTGGGATGAAGAAGTTATCCCACTTTCTAATCAGGTGATTCCAGTTTCCCAGTTTGGGAATAGGACAGCTTCTTCGTCGTTCCAATCAAACCAGGATGAATCACTTTGTAAGAAGCTTGATTTGGATACATAAAGTGTTGGAGAATCACCAGGAAGTTGAATAAATCTCATAGGAGTTGGGATGAAGAAGTTATCCCACTTTCTAATCAGGTGATTCCAGTTTCCCAGTTTGGGAATAGGACAGCTTCTTCGTCGTTCCAATCAAACCAGGATGAATCACTTTGTAAGAAGCTTGATTTGGATACATAAAGTGTTGGAGAATCACCAGGAAGTTGAATAAATCTCATAGGAGTTGGGATGAAGAAGTTATCCCACTTTCTAATCAGGTGATTCCAGTTTCCCAGTTTGGGAATAGGACAGCTTCTTCGTCGTTCCAATCAAACCAGGATGAATCACTTTGTAAGAAGCTTGATTTGGATACATAAAGTGTTGGAGAATCACCAGGAAGTTGAATAAATCTCATAGGAGTTGGGATGAAGAAGTTATCCCACTTTCTAATCAGGTGATTCCAGTTTCCCAGTTTGGGAATAGGACAGCTTCTTCGTCGTTCCAATCAAACCAGGATGAATCACTTTGTAAGAAGCTTGATTTGGATACATAAAGTGTTGGAGAATCACCAGGAAGTTGAATAAATCTCATAGGAGTTGGGATGAAGAAGTTATCCCACTTTCTAATCAGGTGATTCCAGTTTCCCAGTTTGGGAATAGGACAGCTTCTTCGTCGTTCCAATCAAACCAGGATGAATCACTTTGTAAGAAGCTTGATTTGGATACATAAAGTGTTGGAGAATCACCAGGAAGTTGAATAAATCTCATAGGAGTTGGGATGAAGAAGTTATCCCACTTTCTAATCAGGTGATTCCAGTTTCCCAGTTTGGGAATAGGACAGCTTCTTCGTCGTTCCAATCAAACCAGGATGAATCACTTTGTAAGAAGCTTGATTTGGATACATAAAGTGTTGGAGAATCACCAGGAAGTTGAATAAATCTCATAGGAGTTGGGATGAAGAAGTTATCCCACTTTCTAATCAGGTGATTCCAGTTTCCCAGTTTGGGAATAGGACAGCTTCTTCGTCGTTCCAATCAAACCAGGATGAATCACTTTGTAAGAAGCTTGATTTGGATACATAAAGTGTTGGAGAATCACCAGGAAGTTGAATAAATCTCATAGGAGTTGGGATGAAGAAGTTATCCCACTTTCTAATCAGGTGATTCCAGTTTCCCAGTTTGGGAATAGGACAGCTTCTTCGTCGTTCCAATCAAACCAGGATGAATCACTTTGTAAGAAGCTTGATTTGGATACATAAAGTGTTGGAGAATCACCAGGAAGTTGAATAAATCTCATAGGAGTTGGGATGAAGAAGTTATCCCACTTTCTAATCAGGTGATTCCAGTTTCCCAGTTTGGGAATAGGACAGCTTCTTCGTCGTTCCAATCAAACCAGGATGAATCACTTTGTAAGAAGCTTGATTTGGATACATAAAGTGTTGGAGAATCACCAGGAAGTTGAATAAATCTCATAGGAGTTGGGATGAAGAAGTTATCCCACTTTCTAATCAGGTGATTCCAGTTTCCCAGTTTGGGAATAGGACAGCTTCTTCGTCGTTCCAATCAAACCAGGATGAATCACTTTGTAAGAAGCTTGATTTGGATACATAAAGTGTTGGAGAATCACCAGGAAGTTGAATAAATCTCATAGGAGTTGGGATGAAGAAGTTATCCCACTTTCTAATCAGGTGATTCCAGTTTCCCAGTTTGGGAATAGGACAGCTTCTTCGTCGTTCCAATCAAACCAGGATGAATCACTTTGTAAGAAGCTTGATTTGGATACATAAAGTGTTGGAGAATCACCAGGAAGTTGAATAAATCTCATAGGAGTTGGGATGAAGAAGTTATCCCACTTTCTAATCAGGTGATTCCAGTTTCCCAGTTTGGGAATAGGACAGCTTCTTCGTCGTTCCAATCAAACCAGGATGAATCACTTTGTAAGAAGCTTGATTTGGATACATAAAGTGTTGGAGAATCACCAGGAAGTTGAATAAATCTCATAGGAGTTGGGATGAAGAAGTTATCCCACTTTCAAATCAGGTGATTCCAGTTTCCCAGTTTGGGAATAGGACAGCTTCTTCGTCGTTCCAATCAAACCAGGATGAATCACTTTGTAAGAAGCTTGATTTGGATACATAAAGTGTTGGAGAATCACCAGGAAGTTGAATAAATCTCATAGGAGTTGGGATGAAGAAGTTATCCCACTTTCTAATCAGGTGATTCCAGTTTCCCAGTTTGGGAATAGGACAGCTTCTTCGTCGTTCCAATCAAACCAGGATGAATCACTTTGTAAGAAGCTTGATTTGGATACATAAAGTGTTGGAGAATCACCAGGAAGTTGAATAAATCTCATAGGAGTTGGGATGAAGAAGTTATCCCACTTTCTAATCAGGTGATTCCAGTTTCCCAGTTTGGGAATAGGACAGCTTCTTCGTCGTTCCAATCAAACCAGGATGAATCACTTTGTAAGAAGCTTGATTTGGATACATAAAGTGTTGGAGAATCACCAGGAAGTTGAATAAATCTCATAGGAGTTGGGATGAAGAAGTTATCCCACTTTCTAATCAGGTGATTCCAGTTTCCCAGTTTGGGAATAGGACAGCTTCTTCGTCGTTCCAATCAAACCAGGATGAATCACTTTGTAAGAAGCTTGATTTGGATACATAAAGTGTTGGAGAATCACCAGGAAGTTGAATAAATCTCATAGGAGTTGGGATGAAGAAGTTATCCCACTTTCTAATCAGGTGATTCCAGTTTCCCAGTTTGGGAATAGGACAGCTTCTTCGTCGTTCCAATCAAACCAGGATGAATCACTTTGTAAGAAGCTTGATTTGGATACATAAAGTGTTGGAGAATCACCAGGAAGTTGAATAAATCTCATAGGAGTTGGGATGAAGAAGTTATCCCACTTTCTAATCAGGTGATTCCAGTTTCCCAGTTTGGGAATAGGACAGCTTCTTCGTCGTTCCAATCAAACCAGGATGAATCACTTTGTAAGAAGCTTGATTTGGATACATAAAGTGTTGGAGAATCACCAGGAAGTTGAATAAATCTCATAGGAGTTGGGATGAAGAAGTTATCCCACTTTCAAATCAGGTGATTCCAGTTTCCCAGTTTGGGAATAGGACAGCTTCTTCGTCGTTCCAATCAAACCAGGATGAATCACTTTGTAAGAAGCTTGATTTGGATACATAAAGTGTTGGAGAATCACCAGGAAGTTGAATAAATCTCATAGGAGTTGGGATGAAGAAGTTATCCCACTTTCAAATCAGGTGATTCCAGTTTCCCAGTTTGGGAATAGGACAGCTTCTTCGTCGTTCCAATCAAACCAGGATGAATCACTTTGTAAGAAGCTTGATTTGGATACATAAAGTGTTGGAGAATCACCAGGAAGTTGAATAAATCTCATAGGAGTTGGGATGAAGAAGTTATCCCACTTTCTAATCAGGTGATTCCAGTTTCCCAGTTTGGGAATAGGACAGCTTCTTCGTCGTTCCAATCAAACCAGGATGAATCACTTTGTAAGAAGCTTGATTTGGATACATAAAGTGTTGGAGAATCACCAGGAAGTTGAATAAATCTCATAGGAGTTGGGATGAAGAAGTTATCCCACTTTCTAATCAGGTGATTCCAGTTTCCCAGTTTGGGAATAGGACAGCTTCTTCGTCGTTCCAATCAAACCAGGATGAATCACTTTGTAAGAAGCTTGATTTGGATACATAAAGTGTTGGAGAATCACCAGGAAGTTGAATAAATCTCATAGGAGTTGGGATGAAGAAGTTATCCCACTTTCTAATCAGGTGATTCCAGTTTCCCAGTTTGGGAATAGGACAGCTTCTTCGTCGTTCCAATCAAACCAGGATGAATCACTTTGTAAGAAGCTTGATTTGGATACATAAAGTGTTGGAGAATCACCAGGAAGTTGAATAAATCTCATAGGAGTTGGGATGAAGAAGTTATCCCACTTTCTAATCAGGTGATTCCAGTTTCCCAGTTTGGGAATAGGACAGCTTCTTCGTCGTTCCAATCAAACCAGGATGAATCACTTTGTAAGAAGCTTGATTTGGATACATAAAGTGTTGGAGAATCACCAGGAAGTTGAATAAATCTCATAGGAGTTGGGATGAAGAAGTTATCCCACTTTCTAATCAGGTGATTCCAGTTTCCCAGTTTGGGAATAGGACAGCTTCTTCGTCGTTCCAATCAAACCAGGATGAATCACTTTGTAAGAAGCTTGATTTGGATACATAAAGTGTTGGAGAATCACCAGGAAGTTGAATAAATCTCATAGGAGTTGGGATGAAGAAGTTATCCCACTTTCTAATCAGGTGATTCCAGTTTCCCAGTTTGGGAATAGGACAGCTTCTTCGTCGTTCCAATCAAACCAGGATGAATCACTTTGTAAGAAGCTTGATTTGGATACATAAAGTGTTGGAGAATCACCAGGAAGTTGAATAAATCTCATAGGAGTTGGGATGAAGAAGTTATCCCACTTTCTAATCAGGTGATTCCAGTTTCCCAGTTTGGGAATAGGACAGCTTCTTCGTCGTTCCAATCAAACCAGGATGAATCACTTTGTAAGAAGCTTGATTTGGATACATAAAGTGTTGGAGAATCACCAGGAAGTTGAATAATCTCATAGGAGTTGGGATGAAGAAGTTATCCCACTTTCTAATCAGGTGATTCCAGTTTCCCAGTTTGGGAATAGGACAGCTTCTTCGTCGTTCCAATCAAACCAGGATGAATCACTTTGTAAGAAGCTTGATTTGGATACATAAAGTGTTGGAGAATCACCAGGAAGTTGAATAAATCTCATAGGAGTTGGGATGAAGAAGTTATCCCACTTTCTAATCAGGTGATTCCAGTTTCCCAGTTTGGGAATAGGACAGCTTCTTCGTCGTTCCAATCAAACCAGGATGAATCACTTTGTAAGAAGCTTGATTTGGATACATAAAGTGTTGGAGAATCACCAGGAAGTTGAATAAATCTCATAGGAGTTGGGATGAAGAAGTTATCCCACTTTCTAATCAGGTGATTCCAGTTTCCCAGTTTGGGAATAGGACAGCTTCTTCGTCGTTCCAATCAAACCAGGATGAATCACTTTGTAAGAAGCTTGATTTGGATACATAAAGTGTTGGAGAATCACCAGGAAGTTGAATAAATCTCATAGGAGTTGGGATGAAGAAGTTATCCCACTTTCAAATCAGGTGATTCCAGTTTCCCAGTTTGGGAATAGGACAGCTTCTTCGTCGTTCCAATCAAACCAGGATGAATCACTTTGTAAGAAGCTTGATTTGGATACATAAAGTGTTGGAGAATCACCAGGAAGTTGAATAAATCTCATAGGAGTTGGGATGAAGAAGTTATCCCACTTTCTAATCAGGTGATTCCAGTTTCCCAGTTTGGGAATAGGACAGCTTCTTCGTCGTTCCAATCAAACCAGGATGAATCACTTTGTAAGAAGCTTGATTTGGATACATAAAGTGTTGGAGAATCACCAGGAAGTTGAATAAATCTCATAGGAGTTGGGATGAAGAAGTTATCCCACTTTCTAATCAGGTGATTCCAGTTTCCCAGTTTGGGAATAGGACAGCTTCTTCGTCGTTCCAATCAAACCAGGATGAATCACTTTGTAAGAAGCTTGATTTGGATACATAAAGTGTTGGAGAATCACCAGGAAGTTGAATAAATCTCATAGGAGTTGGGATGAAGAAGTTATCCCACTTTCTAATCAGGTGATTCCAGTTTCCCAGTTTGGGAATAGGACAGCTTCTTCGTCGTTCCAATCAAACCAGGATGAATCACTTTGTAAGAAGCTTGATTTGGATACATAAAGTGTTGGAGAATCACCAGGAAGTTGAATAAATCTCATAGGAGTTGGGATGAAGAAGTTATCCCACTTTCTAATCAGGTGATTCCAGTTTCCCAGTTTGGGAATAGGACAGCTTCTTCGTCGTTCCAATCAAACCAGGATGAATCACTTTGTAAGAAGCTTGATTTGGATACATAAAGTGTTGGAGAATCACCAGGAAGTTGAATAAATCTCATAGGAGTTGGGATGAAGAAGTTATCCCACTTTCAAATCAGGTGATTCCAGTTTCCCAGTTTGGGAATAGGACAGCTTCTTCGTCGTTCCAATCAAACCAGGATGAATCACTTTGTAAGAAGCTTGATTTGGATACATAAAGTGTTGGAGAATCACCAGGAAGTTGAATAAATCTCATAGGAGTTGGGATGAAGAAGTTATCCCACTTTCAAATCAGGTGATTCCAGTTTCCCAGTTTGGGAATAGGACAGCTTCTTCGTCGTTCCAATCAAACCAGGATGAATCACTTTGTAAGAAGCTTGATTTGGATACATAAAGTGTTGGAGAATCACCAGGAAGTTGAATAAATCTCATAGGAGTTGGGATGAAGAAGTTATCCCACTTTCTAATCAGGTGATTCCAGTTTCCCAGTTTGGGAATAGGACAGCTTCTTCGTCGTTCCAATCAAACCAGGATGAATCACTTTGTAAGAAGCTTGATTTGGATACATAAAGTGTTGGAGAATCACCAGGAAGTTGAATAAATCTCATAGGAGTTGGGATGAAGAAGTTATCCCACTTTCTAATCAGGTGATTCCAGTTTCCCAGTTTGGGAATAGGACAGCTTCTTCGTCGTTCCAATCAAACCAGGATGAATCACTTTGTAAGAAGCTTGATTTGGATACATAAAGTGTTGGAGAATCACCAGGAAGTTGAATAAATCTCATAGGAGTTGGGATGAAGAAGTTATCCCACTTTCTAATCAGGTGATTCCAGTTTCCCAGTTTGGGAATAGGACAGCTTCTTCGTCGTTCCAATCAAACCAGGATGAATCACTTTGTAAGAAGCTTGATTTGGATACATAAAGTGTTGGAGAATCACCAGGAAGTTGAATAAATCTCATAGGAGTTGGGATGAAGAAGTTATCCCACTTTCTAATCAGGTGATTCCAGTTTCCCAGTTTGGGAATAGGACAGCTTCTTCGTCGTTCCAATCAAACCAGGATGAATCACTTTGTAAGAAGCTTGATTTGGATACATAAAGTGTTGGAGAATCACCAGGAAGTTGAATAAATCTCATAGGAGTTGGGATGAAGAAGTTATCCCACTTTCTAATCAGGTGATTCCAGTTTCCCAGTTTGGGAATAGGACAGCTTCTTCGTCGTTCCAATCAAACCAGGATGAATCACTTTGTAAGAAGCTTGATTTGGATACATAAAGTGTTGGAGAATCACCAGGAAGTTGAATAAATCTCATAGGAGTTGGGATGAAGAAGTTATCCCACTTTCTAATCAGGTGATTCCAGTTTCCCAGTTTGGGAATAGGACAGCTTCTTCGTCGTTCCAATCAAACCAGGATGAATCACTTTGTAAGAAGCTTGATTTGGATACATAAAGTGTTGGAGAATCACCAGGAAGTTGAATAAATCTCATAGGAGTTGGGATGAAGAAGTTATCCCACTTTCTAATCAGGTGATTCCAGTTTCCCAGTTTGGGAATAGGACAGCTTCTTCGTCGTTCCAATCAAACCAGGATGAATCACTTTGTAAGAAGCTTGATTTGGATACATAAAGTGTTGGAGAATCACCAGGAAGTTGAATAAATCTCATAGGAGTTGGGATGAAGAAGTTATCCCACTTTCTAATCAGGTGATTCCAGTTTCCCAGTTTGGGAATAGGACAGCTTCTTCGTCGTTCCAATCAAACCAGGATGAATCACTTTGTAAGAAGCTTGATTTGGATACATAAAGTGTTGGAGAATCACCAGGAAGTTGAATAAATCTCATAGGAGTTGGGATGAAGAAGTTATCCCACTTTCTAATCAGGTGATTCCAGTTTCCCAGTTTGGGAATAGGACAGCTTCTTCGTCGTTCCAATCAAACCAGGATGAATCACTTTGTAAGAAGCTTGATTTGGATACATAAAGTGTTGGAGAATCACCAGGAAGTTGAATAAATCTCATAGGAGTTGGGATGAAGAAGTTATCCCACTTTCTAATCAGGTGATTCCAGTTTCCCAGTTTGGGAATAGGACAGCTTCTTCGTCGTTCCAATCAAACCAGGATGAATCACTTTGTAAGAAGCTTGATTTGGATACATAAAGTGTTGGAGAATCACCAGGAAGTTGAATAAATCTCATAGGAGTTGGGATGAAGAAGTTATCCCACTTTCTAATCAGGTGATTCCAGTTTCCCAGTTTGGGAATAGGACAGCTTCTTCGTCGTTCCAATCAAACCAGGATGAATCACTTTGTAAGAAGCTTGATTTGGATACATAAAGTGTTGGAGAATCACCAGGAAGTTGAATAAATCTCATAGGAGTTGGGATGAAGAAGTTATCCCACTTTCTAATCAGGTGATTCCAGTTTCCCAGTTTGGGAATAGGACAGCTTCTTCGTCGTTCCAATCAAACCAGGATGAATCACTTTGTAAGAAGCTTGATTTGGATACATAAAGTGTTGGAGAATCACCAGGAAGTTGAATAAATCTCATAGGAGTTGGGATGAAGAAGTTATCCCACTTTCTAATCAGGTGATTCCAGTTTCCCAGTTTGGGAATAGGACAGCTTCTTCGTCGTTCCAATCAAACCAGGATGAATCACTTTGTAAGAAGCTTGATTTGGATACATAAAGTGTTGGAGAATCACCAGGAAGTTGAATAAATCTCATAGGAGTTGGGATGAAGAAGTTATCCCACTTTCTAATCAGGTGATTCCAGTTTCCCAGTTTGGGAATAGGACAGCTTCTTCGTCGTTCCAATCAAACCAGGATGAATCACTTTGTAAGAAGCTTGATTTGGATACATAAAGTGTTGGAGAATCACCAGGAAGTTGAATAAATCTCATAGGAGTTGGGATGAAGAAGTTATCCCACTTTCTAATCAGGTGATTCCAGTTTCCCAGTTTGGGAATAGGACAGCTTCTTCGTCGTTCCAATCAAACCAGGATGAATCACTTTGTAAGAAGCTTGATTTGGATACATAAAGTGTTGGAGAATCACCAGGAAGTTGAATAAATCTCATAGGAGTTGGGATGAAGAAGTTATCCCACTTTCTAATCAGGTGATTCCAGTTTCCCAGTTTGGGAATAGGACAGCTTCTTCGTCGTTCCAATCAAACCAGGATGAATCACTTTGTAAGAAGCTTGATTTGGATACATAAAGTGTTGGAGAATCACCAGGAAGTTGAATAAATCTCATAGGAGTTGGGATGAAGAAGTTATCCCACTTTCTAATCAGGTGATTCCAGTTTCCCAGTTTGGGAATAGGACAGCTTCTTCGTCGTTCCAATCAAACCAGGATGAATCACTTTGTAAGAAGCTTGATTTGGATACATAAAGTGTTGGAGAATCACCAGGAAGTTGAATAAATCTCATAGGAGTTGGGATGAAGAAGTTATCCCACTTTCTAATCAGGTGATTCCAGTTTCCCAGTTTGGGAATAGGACAGCTTCTTCGTCGTTCCAATCAAACCAGGATGAATCACTTTGTAAGAAGCTTGATTTGGATACATAAAGTGTTGGAGAATCACCAGGAAGTTGAATAAATCTCATAGGAGTTGGGATGAAGAAGTTATCCCACTTTCTAATCAGGTGATTCCAGTTTCCCAGTTTGGGAATAGGACAGCTTCTTCGTCGTTCCAATCAAACCAGGATGAATCACTTTGTAAGAAGCTTGATTTGGATACATAAAGTGTTGGAGAATCACCAGGAAGTTGAATAAATCTCATAGGAGTTGGGATGAAGAAGTTATCCCACTTTCTAATCAGGTGATTCCAGTTTCCCAGTTTGGGAATAGGACAGCTTCTTCGTCGTTCCAATCAAACCAGGATGAATCACTTTGTAAGAAGCTTGATTTGGATACATAAAGTGTTGGAGAATCACCAGGAAGTTGAATAAATCTCATAGGAGTTGGGATGAAGAAGTTATCCCACTTTCTAATCAGGTGATTCCAGTTTCCCAGTTTGGGAATAGGACAGCTTCTTCGTCGTTCCAATCAAACCAGGATGAATCACTTTGTAAGAAGCTTGATTTGGATACATAAAGTGTTGGAGAATCACCAGGAAGTTGAATAAATCTCATAGGAGTTGGGATGAAGAAGTTATCCCACTTTCAAATCAGGTGATTCCAGTTTCCCAGTTTGGGAATAGGACAGCTTCTTCGTCGTTCCAATCAAACCAGGATGAATCACTTTGTAAGAAGCTTGATTTGGATACATAAAGTGTTGGAGAATCACCAGGAAGTTGAATAAATCTCATAGGAGTTGGGATGAAGAAGTTATCCCACTTTCTAATCAGGTGATTCCAGTTTCCCAGTTTGGGAATAGGACAGCTTCTTCGTCGTTCCAATCAAACCAGGATGAATCACTTTGTAAGAAGCTTGATTTGGATACATAAAGTGTTGGAGAATCACCAGGAAGTTGAATAAATCTCATAGGAGTTGGGATGAAGAAGTTATCCCACTTTCTAATCAGGTGATTCCAGTTTCCCAGTTTGGGAATAGGACAGCTTCTTCGTCGTTCCAATCAAACCAGGATGAATCACTTTGTAAGAAGCTTGATTTGGATACATAAAGTGTTGGAGAATCACCAGGAAGTTGAATAAATCTCATAGGAGTTGGGATGAAGAAGTTATCCCACTTTCTAATCAGGTGATTCCAGTTTCCCAGTTTGGGAATAGGACAGCTTCTTCGTCGTTCCAATCAAACCAGGATGAATCACTTTGTAAGAAGCTTGATTTGGATACATAAAGTGTTGGAGAATCACCAGGAAGTTGAATAAATCTCATAGGAGTTGGGATGAAGAAGTTATCCCACTTTCTAATCAGGTGATTCCAGTTTCCCAGTTTGGGAATAGGACAGCTTCTTCGTCGTTCCAATCAAACCAGGATGAATCACTTTGTAAGAAGCTTGATTTGGATACATAAAGTGTTGGAGAATCACCAGGAAGTTGAATAAATCTCATAGGAGTTGGGATGAAGAAGTTATCCCACTTTCTAATCAGGTGATTCCAGTTTCCCAGTTTGGGAATAGGACAGCTTCTTCGTCGTTCCAATCAAACCAGGATGAATCACTTTGTAAGAAGCTTGATTTGGATACATAAAGTGTTGGAGAATCACCAGGAAGTTGAATAAATCTCATAGGAGTTGGGATGAAGAAGTTATCCCACTTTCTAATCAGGTGATTCCAGTTTCCCAGTTTGGGAATAGGACAGCTTCTTCGTCGTTCCAATCAAACCAGGATGAATCACTTTGTAAGAAGCTTGATTTGGATACATAAAGTGTTGGAGAATCACCAGGAAGTTGAATAAATCTCATAGGAGTTGGGATGAAGAAGTTATCCCACTTTCTAATCAGGTGATTCCAGTTTCCCAGTTTGGGAATAGGACAGCTTCTTCGTCGTTCCAATCAAACCAGGATGAATCACTTTGTAAGAAGCTTGATTTGGATACATAAAGTGTTGGAGAATCACCAGGAAGTTGAATAAATCTCATAGGAGTTGGGATGAAGAAGTTATCCCACTTTCAAATCAGGTGATTCCAGTTTCCCAGTTTGGGAATAGGACAGCTTCTTCGTCGTTCCAATCAAACCAGGATGAATCACTTTGTAAGAAGCTTGATTTGGATACATAAAGTGTTGGAGAATCACCAGGAAGTTGAATAAATCTCATAGGAGTTGGGATGAAGAAGTTATCCCACTTTCTAATCAGGTGATTCCAGTTTCCCAGTTTGGGAATAGGACAGCTTCTTCGTCGTTCCAATCAAACCAGGATGAATCACTTTGTAAGAAGCTTGATTTGGATACATAAAGTGTTGGAGAATCACCAGGAAGTTGAATAAATCTCATAGGAGTTGGGATGAAGAAGTTATCCCACTTTCTAATCAGGTGATTCCAGTTTCCCAGTTTGGGAATAGGACAGCTTCTTCGTCGTTCCAATCAAACCAGGATGAATCACTTTGTAAGAAGCTTGATTTGGATACATAAAGTGTTGGAGAATCACCAGGAAGTTGAATAAATCTCATAGGAGTTGGGATGAAGAAGTTATCCCACTTTCTAATCAGGTGATTCCAGTTTCCCAGTTTGGGAATAGGACAGCTTCTTCGTCGTTCCAATCAAACCAGGATGAATCACTTTGTAAGAAGCTTGATTTGGATACATAAAGTGTTGGAGAATCACCAGGAAGTTGAATAAATCTCATAGGAGTTGGGATGAAGAAGTTATCCCACTTTCTAATCAGGTGATTCCAGTTTCCCAGTTTGGGAATAGGACAGCTTCTTCGTCGTTCCAATCAAACCAGGATGAATCACTTTGTAAGAAGCTTGATTTGGATACATAAAGTGTTGGAGAATCACCAGGAAGTTGAATAAATCTCATAGGAGTTGGGATGAAGAAGTTATCCCACTTTCTAATCAGGTGATTCCAGTTTCCCAGTTTGGGAATAGGACAGCTTCTTCGTCGTTCCAATCAAACCAGGATGAATCACTTTGTAAGAAGCTTGATTTGGATACATAAAGTGTTGGAGAATCACCAGGAAGTTGAATAAATCTCATAGGAGTTGGGATGAAGAAGTTATCCCACTTTCTAATCAGGTGATTCCAGTTTCCCAGTTTGGGAATAGGACAGCTTCTTCGTCGTTCCAATCAAACCAGGATGAATCACTTTGTAAGAAGCTTGATTTGGATACATAAAGTGTTGGAGAATCACCAGGAAGTTGAATAAATCTCATAGGAGTTGGGATGAAGAAGTTATCCCACTTTCAAATCAGGTGATTCCAGTTTCCCAGTTTGGGAATAGGACAGCTTCTTCGTCGTTCCAATCAAACCAGGATGAATCACTTTGTAAGAAGCTTGATTTGGATACATAAAGTGTTGGAGAATCACCAGGAAGTTGAATAAATCTCATAGGAGTTGGGATGAAGAAGTTATCCCACTTTCTAATCAGGTGATTCCAGTTTCCCAGTTTGGGAATAGGACAGCTTCTTCGTCGTTCCAATCAAACCAGGATGAATCACTTTGTAAGAAGCTTGATTTGGATACATAAAGTGTTGGAGAATCACCAGGAAGTTGAATAAATCTCATAGGAGTTGGGATGAAGAAGTTATCCCACTTTCTAATCAGGTGATTCCAGTTTCCCAGTTTGGGAATAGGACAGCTTCTTCGTCGTTCCAATCAAACCAGGATGAATCACTTTGTAAGAAGCTTGATTTGGATACATAAAGTGTTGGAGAATCACCAGGAAGTTGAATAAATCTCATAGGAGTTGGGATGAAGAAGTTATCCCACTTTCTAATCAGGTGATTCCAGTTTCCCAGTTTGGGAATAGGACAGCTTCTTCGTCGTTCCAATCAAACCAGGATGAATCACTTTGTAAGAAGCTTGATTTGGATACATAAAGTGTTGGAGAATCACCAGGAAGTTGAATAAATCTCATAGGAGTTGGGATGAAGAAGTTATCCCACTTTCAAATCAGGTGATTCCAGTTTCCCAGTTTGGGAATAGGACAGCTTCTTCGTCGTTCCAATCAAACCAGGATGAATCACTTTGTAAGAAGCTTGATTTGGATACATAAAGTGTTGGAGAATCACCAGGAAGTTGAATAAATCTCATAGGAGTTGGGATGAAGAAGTTATCCCACTTTCTAATCAGGTGATTCCAGTTTCCCAGTTTGGGAATAGGACAGCTTCTTCGTCGTTCCAATCAAACCAGGATGAATCACTTTGTAAGAAGCTTGATTTGGATACATAAAGTGTTGGAGAATCACCAGGAAGTTGAATAAATCTCATAGGAGTTGGGATGAAGAAGTTATCCCACTTTCTAATCAGGTGATTCCAGTTTCCCAGTTTGGGAATAGGACAGCTTCTTCGTCGTTCCAATCAAACCAGGATGAATCACTTTGTAAGAAGCTTGATTTGGATACATAAAGTGTTGGAGAATCACCAGGAAGTTGAATAAATCTCATAGGAGTTGGGATGAAGAAGTTATCCCACTTTCTAATCAGGTGATTCCAGTTTCCCAGTTTGGGAATAGGACAGCTTCTTCGTCGTTCCAATCAAACCAGGATGAATCACTTTGTAAGAAGCTTGATTTGGATACATAAAGTGTTGGAGAATCACCAGGAAGTTGAATAAATCTCATAGGAGTTGGGATGAAGAAGTTATCCCACTTTCTAATCAGGTGATTCCAGTTTCCCAGTTTGGGAATAGGACAGCTTCTTCGTCGTTCCAATCAAACCAGGATGAATCACTTTGTAAGAAGCTTGATTTGGATACATAAAGTGTTGGAGAATCACCAGGAAGTTGAATAAATCTCATAGGAGTTGGGATGAAGAAGTTATCCCACTTTCTAATCAGGTGATTCCAGTTTCCCAGTTTGGGAATAGGACAGCTTCTTCGTCGTTCCAATCAAACCAGGATGAATCACTTTGTAAGAAGCTTGATTTGGATACATAAAGTGTTGGAGAATCACCAGGAAGTTGAATAAATCTCATAGGAGTTGGGATGAAGAAGTTATCCCACTTTCAAATCAGGTGATTCCAGTTTCCCAGTTTGGGAATAGGACAGCTTCTTCGTCGTTCCAATCAAACCAGGATGAATCACTTTGTAAGAAGCTTGATTTGGATACATAAAGTGTTGGAGAATCACCAGGAAGTTGAATAAATCTCATAGGAGTTGGGATGAAGAAGTTATCCCACTTTCTAATCAGGTGATTCCAGTTTCCCAGTTTGGGAATAGGACAGCTTCTTCGTCGTTCCAATCAAACCAGGATGAATCACTTTGTAAGAAGCTTGATTTGGATACATAAAGTGTTGGAGAATCACCAGGAAGTTGAATAAATCTCATAGGAGTTGGGATGAAGAAGTTATCCCACTTTCTAATCAGGTGATTCCAGTTTCCCAGTTTGGGAATAGGACAGCTTCTTCGTCGTTCCAATCAAACCAGGATGAATCACTTTGTAAGAAGCTTGATTTGGATACATAAAGTGTTGGAGAATCACCAGGAAGTTGAATAAATCTCATAGGAGTTGGGATGAAGAAGTTATCCCACTTTCTAATCAGGTGATTCCAGTTTCCCAGTTTGGGAATAGGACAGCTTCTTCGTCGTTCCAATCAAACCAGGATGAATCACTTTGTAAGAAGCTTGATTTGGATACATAAAGTGTTGGAGAATCACCAGGAAGTTGAATAAATCTCATAGGAGTTGGGATGAAGAAGTTATCCCACTTTCTAATCAGGTGATTCCAGTTTCCCAGTTTGGGAATAGGACAGCTTCTTCGTCGTTCCAATCAAACCAGGATGAATCACTTTGTAAGAAGCTTGATTTGGATACATAAAGTGTTGGAGAATCACCAGGAAGTTGAATAAATCTCATAGGAGTTGGGATGAAGAAGTTATCCCACTTTCAATCAGGTGATTCCAGTTTCCCAGTTTGGGAATAGGACAGCTTCTTCGTCGTTCCAATCAAACCAGGATGAATCACTTTGTAAGAAGCTTGATTTGGATACATAAAGTGTTGGAGAATCACCAGGAAGTTGAATAAATCTCATAGGAGTTGGGATGAAGAAGTTATCCCACTTTCTAATCAGGTGATTCCAGTTTCCCAGTTTGGGAATAGGACAGCTTCTTCGTCGTTCCAATCAAACCAGGATGAATCACTTTGTAAGAAGCTTGATTTGGATACATAAAGTGTTGGAGAATCACCAGGAAGTTGAATAAATCTCATAGGAGTTGGGATGAAGAAGTTATCCCACTTTCTAATCAGGTGATTCCAGTTTCCCAGTTTGGGAATAGGACAGCTTCTTCGTCGTTCCAATCAAACCAGGATGAATCACTTTGTAAGAAGCTTGATTTGGATACATAAAGTGTTGGAGAATCACCAGGAAGTTGAATAAATCTCATAGGAGTTGGGATGAAGAAGTTATCCCACTTTCTAATCAGGTGATTCCAGTTTCCCAGTTTGGGAATAGGACAGCTTCTTCGTCGTTCCAATCAAACCAGGATGAATCACTTTGTAAGAAGCTTGATTTGGATACATAAAGTGTTGGAGAATCACCAGGAAGTTGAATAAATCTCATAGGAGTTGGGATGAAGAAGTTATCCCACTTTCTAATCAGGTGATTCCAGTTTCCCAGTTTGGGAATAGGACAGCTTCTTCGTCGTTCCAATCAAACCAGGATGAATCACTTTGTAAGAAGCTTGATTTGGATACATAAAGTGTTGGAGAATCACCAGGAAGTTGAATAAATCTCATAGGAGTTGGGATGAAGAAGTTATCCCACTTTCTAATCAGGTGATTCCAGTTTCCCAGTTTGGGAATAGGACAGCTTCTTCGTCGTTCCAATCAAACCAGGATGAATCACTTTGTAAGAAGCTTGATTTGGATACATAAAGTGTTGGAGAATCACCAGGAAGTTGAATAAATCTCATAGGAGTTGGGATGAAGAAGTTATCCCACTTTCAAATCAGGTGATTCCAGTTTCCCAGTTTGGGAATAGGACAGCTTCTTCGTCGTTCCAATCAAACCAGGATGAATCACTTTGTAAGAAGCTTGATTTTGATACATAAAATGGTGGGGAAACACCAGGAAGTTGAATAAATCTCATAGGAGTTGGGATGAAGAAGTTATCCTACTTTCTAATCAGGTGATTCCAGTTTCCCAGTTTGGGAATAGGACAGCTTCTTCGTCGTTCCAATCAAACCAGGATGAATCACTTTGTAAGAAGCTTGAATTGGATACATAAAGTGTTGGAGAATCACCAGGAAGTTGAATAAATTGTTAGGTTTTCAGAGCTCAGGCTGTGTGTGTGAGAACAAGCCACTAAGGGCGAAATGAGAGCTTGAACTGAAGAGAGAAAGGTCTGATGAAAACTGTATGAACTTGGACAGAAACAAGAGATTTAGAGAGATTAAGAGATTTAAGTATAAGAAAGGGAGAGATTAAGGGATTCTTATCCAAGAACACACTTTGTATTATGAAGGAGGAGGGGAAATCCCCCTCTCTCTCTTAAGAGAGTTACAAAACGTCCATGATAGCCTTTATATAGGCTTTACACTTTGTAAAATCATAAACCTTTAATCTAATGGATAGAAATGACTTGAGATGAATGGATGGCTAGGATGGAGTTTCTTGTTTGCAATCTGAGTGAATTGATCTGATTGGAGTAGAGAATGCTGGCTGGTGATTGGTTGATTCAAACTGGTCAAGGCAAGGGCTAGCTCCTGATTGGTTCCCTTAAGGCTCCCATGAACCCTTTTCACAAAGATGGCTAGATACATGGTCAAGGCTGCTTTTCCTTTACAGCTCAAAGACAGGCTGTCATTGACCACGCCCTAGCTGTCCCTTATCCACAAATAGTCACAAGATAACTCAGGTTTGTCTTCTCTTGCGCCCTAAGTTTGCACAGCTTCATTTCAGCTTGATCCGGAACAAGTACGGACTAAGGTACGGACCGCCTGTCCGTACCTTGCCCTAAGTTTGCACATCTCACCAAAACATCTCCAATGGTTGAGTGTGATCAGGTTCTGGGTCGCCCTAAGTTTGCACGGTTCGTCTGTACCGTCTGAACCTCGGGACGCCTATCTTTGCACCATCACCCAACTCTCTCCAAATGGTGTCTAAGTCCCTCCGGGACTTAAACCATATCTTTGCACAGCCTTCATGATACTTCTAGACATCTCTAAACTCTCATGAAGCCTTGATAGACAATCTCTTAAGATCTTGTCCCTATCTTTGCACCAAACCCAAACTCCTCCATATCCTATGGCTCCATTTCTTTCTTCAAGTCAACACTCCCCCTCAAGCTTGACTCTAGGTGATCCTAAGTCAAGCTTGGAACCTTGAAGAACTCCCTCATTAAAAACCTCACCAAGGAAAACCCTTTGGGATAAAACCTTGATGAGGGAAAAAGAGTAGAGCCTCCAAGGCCTAGGGATTGGCCAGTGAGCCTATGTGCCTTAGTATCACTGAGGTTTAGGCACATAGGCTCTGGATCATGGCCTCTTCACTTCACCACTCTTCTTGGACTTCTTCTAAACTCCGTTTGTGTCTTCCCTTCTCTCATGGCTTCTCGCCATCTCCATCAGGTAAGATCACGCCCTCTTCATTGAGAATCCAAGTAAGGTACCTGATACATCATTCAAGAAGTGTATCAGTTCTCAAGAGATAAACCTATCATGAATGTATATAAAGAGATAGAGATCAGGTTTACTCCCTTGTATAAATGGTGAGGAGTGGCTGCTCTTCACATGCCACTTGAGTCCCTCACTTGCTGAGCTTAACAGCTCCTTCTCTGATCATGCAAGCTCATCCACACTCCCCCTCAAGCTTGAGACCAAGTATAGGGAAGGTCCAAGCTTGATGGTGAGCGCATGATAGCTCCATGATACGCCTTGTGGAAAGCACCTCCATCTCCTTCGGACTTGATGCTTGAACCTCCACTACATCATCATTGCACTGAGGAGATACCTCAGCCCACTCTCCAAGCACCTCACACGCCTTGTTGAGTGACCTTCTTCTTCCCTCTACTTAGGCTGAATCACTCCATGATCAGCTTGCAATGACCTTGAGTAACACAGGTCATTGAGCAACAGGATCATCAGGTGGCTCACTTTGCTCCCCTCCTCAAGCTTGGATTGAATATGGGTCCAAGCTTGAAGTGAGCCTCAATGAGCCTTAAGATCAGGAGCGCAACATCTCATAGAGTGCGCTTCAACCACTGATCAACCCTTCCCTTTATCTCCAATGCCTTCTGGTCACCGGTCTCCTCCAGACTTAGGTGATGACCACTCGCCTTGTGTATCCACACATACACCACAGCGACCATTCCCAATGGGTAAAGTCTTCCTCTTCTGCTCGGATTGGTGATGGACAGAGAGCACATCTTGTGAACCTGAAACATCACTCAAACTCCAGCAAAGATAAGACACAAGCATTGGGATCAATCCTTGACAAAGCATAAAGTTTGATCTCCAATATCACAAGCTATACAACAGATTGAAACAAGCATTATCAAGTTCACATCTTTGCAAGCAATCTCTCTAAGTACAAGCAAGATCAAATCAGATTCAAGACAAGCTACTTAGGCAATCAACCCTGCCTTAATCCGCAATCATAGACATCCATCTATGTGCTCAATGTTAAGGCAGCAACAAGATGACAATATGCTGTGACCTTAATCAGTTTCTAGCTCATGTATGCAACAGGATCAGCCAATGCTTTCTATTATCCTAACACACATCACTTATAACTGAGGCAAAGCAATATTAATCATCAATCAACATCAGACAATGCAAAACCTTAAGTGATTTCAGTTTAATGAAAGCTAATAGGATTCAGACAGTTTCTAACATCCTAGCACAATCATAACCAAATCAGGCTAAGCATTTCATTTCTCAACATCAAACAACACTCAATAGCATCCTGGGACAGATTCTAAATCATTTCATTTCATTTAGCAATCTTAAACATATCCTCAGGTTCATTTAATCACATCACAACACAACAACCTGTTTCAATCACAAGCTCATATCAAGAAGGTTTAGGATTAGCTTACAACCAAGGAACCTGAGCTGGTTCCTTGAGTCACCTTGGTAATAGGCCACGAATCTGGTGGATAAGAGAGCTGGATCGTCACCCAACACCTTCTCTTTGTGTTCATAACCTCCTTCTTGAAACCACAACACAAAAGGTTCCATCTTTCTTCACAGCTCCAAGTCTCCAACTTCAGGAACAAGATGAGAGCTTTTTTCTTGAAGGGTTTCAGCTTGGGACAGAGTTGAGACACGCCTTTAATGGACTGGAGAGAGGAGGAACGACCAGGAGACACCACCATAGCTTCAAACACCTTCTTCATGAAGAGAGAGAACAGGCTGGACATCTTCAATGGTTTTGATCTGTGATGAGGCTAGACTTGTGATGTATATGCGGAAGCTGGAACCAAGTTCTGATGAACCTGGCTCTGATACCATGTTAGGTTTTCAGAGCTCAGGCTGTGTGTGTGAGAACAAGCCACTAAGGGCGAAATGAGAGCTTGAACTGAAGAGAGAAAGGTCTGATGAAAACTGTATGAACTTGGACAGAAACAAGAGATTTAGAGAGATTAAGAGATTTAAGTATAAGAAAGGGAGAGATTAAGGGATTCTTATCCAAGAACACACTTTGTATTATGAAGGAGGAGGGGAAATCCCCCTCTCTCTCTTAAGAGAGTTACAAAACGTCCATGATAGCCTTTATATAGGCTTTACACTTTGTAAAATCATAAACCTTTAATCTAATGGATAGAAATGACTTGAGATGAATGGATGGCTAGGATGGAGTTTTCTTGTTTGCAATCTGAGTGAATTGATCTGATTGGAGTAGAGAATGCTGGCTGGTGATTGGTTGATTCAAACTGGTCAAGGCAAGGGCTAGCTCCTGATTGGTTCCCTTAAGGCTCCCATGAACCCTTTTCACAAAGATGGCTAGATACATGGTCAAGGCTGCTTTTCCTTTACAGCTCAAAGACAGGCTGTCATTGACCACGCCCTAGCTGTCCCTTATCCACAAATAGTCACAAGATAACTCAGGTTTGTCTTCTCTTGCGCCCTAAGTTTGCACAGCTTCATTTCAGCTTGATCCGGAACAAGTACGGACTAAGGTACGGACCGCCTGTCCGTACCTTGCCCTAAGTTTGCACATCTCACCAAAACATCTCCAATGGTTGAGTGTGATCAGGTTCTGGGTCGCCCTAAGTTTGCACGGTTCGTCTGTACCGTCTGAACCTCGGGACGCCCTATCTTTGCACCATCACCCAACTCTCTCCAAATGGTGTCTAAGTCCCTCCGGGACTTAAACCATATCTTTGCACAGCCTTCATGATACTTCTAGACATCTCTAAACTCTCATGAAGCCTTGATAGACAATCTCTTAAGATCTTGTCCCTATCTTTGCACCAAACCCAAACTCCTCCATATCCTATGGCTCCATTTCTTTCTTCAAGTCAACATAAATCTCATAGGAGTTGGGATGAAGAAGTTATCCCACTTTCAAATCAGGTGATTCCAGTTTCCCAGTTCGGGAATAGGACAGGTTCTTCGTCGTTCCAATCAAACCAGGATGAGTCACTTTGTAAGAAGCTTGATTTTGATACATAAAATGGTGGAGAAACACCAGGAAGTTGAATAAATCTCATAGGAGTTGGGATGAAGAAGTTATCCCACTTTCTAATCAGGTGATTCCAGTTTCCCAGTTTGGGAATAGGACAGCTTCTTCGTCGTTCCAATCAAACCAGGATGAATCACTTTGTAAGAAGCTTGATTTGGATACATAATGTGTTGGAGAATCACCAGGAAGTTGAATAAATCTCATAGGAGTTGGGATGAAGAAGTTATCCCACTTTCAAATCAGGTGATTCCAGTTTCCCAGTTTGGGAATAGGACAGCTTCTTCGTCGTTCCAATCAAACCAGGATGAATCACTTTGTAAGAAGCTTGATTTGGATACATAAAATGGTGGGGAACACCAGGAAGTTGAATAAATCTCATAGGAGTTGGGATGAAGAAGTTATCCCACTTTCTAATCAGGTGATTCCAGTTTCCCAGTTTGGGAATAGGACAGCTTCTTCGTCGTTCCAATCAAACCAGGATGAATCACTTTGTAAGAAGCTTGATTTGGATACATAAAGTGTTGGAGAATCACCAGGAAGTTGAATAAATCTCATAGGAGTTGGGATGAAGAAGTTATCCCACTTTCAAATCAGGTGATTCCAGTTTCCCAGTTTGGGAATAGGACAGCTTCTTCGTCGTTCCAATCAAACCAGGATGAATCACTTTGTAAGAAGCTTGATTTGGATACATAAAGTGTTGGAGAATCACCAGGAAGTTGAATAAATCTCATAGGAGTTGGGATGAAGAAGTTATCCCACTTTCTAATCAGGTGATTCCAGTTTCCCAGTTTGGGAATAGGACAGCTTCTTCGTCGTTCCAATCAAACCAGGATGAATCACTTTGTAAGAAGCTTGATTTGGATACATAAAGTGGTGGAGAAACACCAGGAAGTTGAAAAATCTCATAGGAGTTGGGATGAAGAAGTTATCCCACTTTCTAATCAGGTGATTCCAGTTTCCCAGTTTGGGAATAGGACAGCTTCTTCGTCGTTCCAATCAAACCAGGATGAATCACTTTGTAAGAAGCTTGATTTGGATACATAAAGTGTTGGAGAATCACCAGGAAGTTGAATAAATCTCATAGGAGTTGGGATGAAGAAGTTATCCCACTTTCAATCAGGTGATTCCAGTTTCCCAGTTTGGGAATAGGACAGCTTCTTCGTCGTTCCAATCAAACCAGGATGAATCACTTTGTAAGAAGCTTGATTTGGATACATAAATGGTGGAGAACACCAGGAAGTTGAATAAATCTCATAGGAGTTGGGATGAAGAAGTTATCCCACTTTCTAATCAGGTGATTCCAGTTTCCCAGTTTGGGAATAGGACAGCTTCTTCGTCGTTCCAATCAAACCAGGATGAATCACTTTGTAAGAAGCTTGATTTGGATACATAAAGTGTTGGAGAATCACCAGGAAGTTGAATAAATCTCATAGGAGTTGGGATGAAGAAGTTATCCCACTTTCAAATCAGGTGATTCCAGTTTCCCAGTTTGGGAATAGGACAGCTTCTTCGTCGTTCCAATCAAACCAGGATGAATCACTTTGTAAGAAGCTTGATTTGGATACATAAAATGGTGGAGAAACACCAGGAAGTTGAATAAATCTCATAGGAGTTGGGATGAAGAAGTTATCCCACTTTCTAATCAGGTGATTCCAGTTTCCCAGTTTGGGAATAGGACAGCTTCTTCGTCGTTCCAATCAAACCAGGATGAATCACTTTGTAAGAAGCTTGATTTGGATACATAAAGTGGTGGAGAATCACCAGGAAGTTGAATAAATCTCATAGGAGTTGGGATGAAGAAGTTATCCCACTTTCTAATCAGGTGATTCCAGTTTCCCAGTTTGGGAATAGGACAGCTTCTTCGTCGTTCCAATCAAACCAGGATGAATCACTTTGTAAGAAGCTTGATTTGGATACATAAAGTGTTGGAGAATCACCAGGAAGTTGAATAAATCTCATAGGAGTTGGGATGAAGAAGTTATCCCACTTTCAAATCAGGTGATTCCAGTTTCCCAGTTTGGGAATAGGACAGCTTCTTCGTCGTTCCAATCAAACCAGGATGAATCACTTTGTAAGAAGCTTGATTTGGATACATAAAATGGTGGAGAATCACCAGGAAGTTGAATAAATCTCATAGGAGTTGGGATGAAGAAGTTATCCCACTTTCTAATCAGGTGATTCCAGTTTCCCAGTTTGGGAATAGGACAGCTTCTTCGTCGTTCCAATCAAACCAGGATGAATCACTTTGTAAGAAGCTTGATTTGGATACATAAAGTGTTGGAGAATCACCAGGAAGTTGAATAAATCTCATAGGAGTTGGGATGAAGAAGTTATCCCACTTTCAAATCAGGTGATTCCAGTTTCCCAGTTTGGGAATAGGACAGCTTCTTCGTCGTTCCAATCAAACCAGGATGAATCACTTTGTAAGAAGCTTGATTTGGATACATAAAGTGTTGGAGAATCACCAGGAAGTTGAATAAATCTCATAGGAGTTGGGATGAAGAAGTTATCCCACTTTCTAATCAGGTGATTCCAGTTTCCCAGTTTGGGAATAGGACAGCTTCTTCGTCGTTCCAATCAAACCAGGATGAATCACTTTGTAAGAAGCTTGATTTGGATACATAAAGTGGTGGAGAAACACCAGGAAGTTGAATAAATCTCATAGGAGTTGGGATGAAGAAGTTATCCCACTTTCTAATCAGGTGATTCCAGTTTCCCAGTTTGGGAATAGGACAGCTTCTTCGTCGTTCCAATCAAACCAGGATGAATCACTTTGTAAGAAGCTTGATTTGGATACATAAAGTGTTGGAGAATCACCAGGAAGTTGAATAAATCTCATAGGAGTTGGGATGAAGAAGTTATCCCACTTTCAAATCAGGTGATTCCAGTTTCCCAGTTTGGGAATAGGACAGCTTCTTCGTCGTTCCAATCAAACCAGGATGAATCACTTTGTAAGAAGCTTGATTTGGATACATAAAGTGGTGGAGAATCACCAGGAAGTTGAATAAATCTCATAGGAGTTGGGATGAAGAAGTTATCCCACTTTCTAATCAGGTGATTCCAGTTTCCCAGTTTGGGAATAGGACAGCTTCTTCGTCGTTCCAATCAAACCAGGATGAATCACTTTGTAAGAAGCTTGATTTGGATACATAAAGTGTTGGAGAATCACCAGGAAGTTGAATAAATCTCATAGGAGTTGGGATGAAGAAGTTATCCCACTTTCAAATCAGGTGATTCCAGTTTCCCAGTTTGGGAATAGGACAGCTTCTTCGTCGTTCCAATCAAACCAGGATGAATCACTTTGTAAGAAGCTTGATTTGGATACATAAAATGGTGGAGAAACACCAGGAAGTTGAATAAATCTCATAGGAGTTGGGATGAAGAAGTTATCCCACTTTCTAATCAGGTGATTCCAGTTTCCCAGTTTGGGAATAGGACAGCTTCTTCGTCGTTCCAATCAAACCAGGATGAATCACTTTGTAAGAAGCTTGATTTGGATACATAAAGTGTTGGAGAATCACCAGGAAGTTGAATAAATCTCATAGGAGTTGGGATGAAGAAGTTATCCCACTTTCAAATCAGGTGATTCCAGTTTCCCAGTTTGGGAATAGGACAGCTTCTTCGTCGTTCCAATCAAACCAGGATGAATCACTTTGTAAGAAGCTTGATTTGGATACATAAAGTGGTGGAGAAACACCAGGAAGTTGAATAAATCTCATAGGAGTTGGGATGAAGAAGTTATCCCACTTTCTAATCAGGTGATTCCAGTTTCCCAGTTTGGGAATAGGACAGCTTCTTCGTCGTTCCAATCAAACCAGGATGAATCACTTTGTAAGAAGCTTGATTTGGATACATAAAGTGTTGGAGAATCACCAGGAAGTTGAATAAATCTCATAGGAGTTGGGATGAAGAAGTTATCCCACTTTCAAATCAGGTGATTCCAGTTTCCCAGTTTGGGAATAGGACAGGTTCTTCGTCGTTCCAATCAAACCAGGATGAATCACTTTGTAAGAAGCTTGATTTGGATACATAAAATGGTGGAGAAACACCAGGAAGTTGAATAAATCTCATAGGAGTTGGGATGAAGAAGTTATCCCACTTTCTAATCAGGTGATTCCAGTTTCCCAGTTTGGGAATAGGACAGCTTCTTCGTCGTTCCAATCAAACCAGGATGAATCACTTTGTAAGAAGCTTGATTTGGATACATAAAGTGTTGGAGAATCACCAGGAAGTTGAATAAATCTCATAGGAGTTGGGATGAAGAAGTTATCCCACTTTCTAATCAGGTGATTCCAGTTTCCCAGTTTGGGAATAGGACAGCTTCTTCGTCGTTCCAATCAAACCAGGATGAATCACTTTGTAAGAAGCTTGATTTTGATACATAAAGTGGTGGAGAAACACCAGGAAGTTGAATAAATCTCATAGGAGTTGGGATGAAGAAGTTATCCCACTTTCTAATCAGGTGATTCCAGTTTCCCAGTTTGGGAATAGGACAGCTTCTTCGTCGTTCCAATCAAACCAGGATGAATCACTTTGTAAGAAGCTTGATTTGGATACATAAAGTGGTGGAGAATCACCAGGAAGTTGAATAAATCTCATAGGAGTTGGGATGAAGAAGTTATCCCACTTTCAAATCAGGTGATTCCAGTTTCCCAGTTTGGGAATAGGACAGCTTCTTCGTCGTTCCAATCAAACCAGGATGAATCACTTTGTAAGAAGCTTGATTTGATACATAAAGTGGTGGGGAATCACCAGGAAGTTGAATAAATCTCATAGGAGTTGGGATGAAGAAGTTATCCCACTTTCTAATCAGGTGATTCCAGTTTCCCAGTTTGGGAATAGGACAGCTTCTTCGTCGTTCCAATCAAACCAGGATGAATCACTTTGTAAGAAGCTTGATTTGGATACATAAAGTGTTGGAGAATCACCAGGAAGTTGAATAAATCTCATAGGAGTTGGGATGAAGAAGTTATCCCACTTTCAAATCAGGTGATTCCAGTTTCCCAGTTTGGGAATAGGACAGCTTCTTCGTCGTTCCAATCAAACCAGGATGAATCACTTTGTAAGAAGCTTGATTTGGATACATAAAGTGGTTGGAGAATCACCAGGAAGTTGAATAAATCTCATAGGAGTTGGAATGAAGAAGTTATCCCACTTTCAAATCAGGTGATTCCAGTTTCCCAGTTTGGGAATAGGACAGCTTCTTCGTCGTTCCAATCAAACCAGGATGAATCACTTTGTAAGAAGCTTGATTTGGATACATAAAGTGGTGGGGAAACACCAGGAAGTTGAATAAATCTCATAGGAGTTGGGATGAAGAAGTTATCCCACTTTCAAATCAGGTGATTCCAGTTTCCCAGTTTGGGAATAGGACAGCTTCTTCGTCGTTCCAATCAAACCAGGATGAATCACTTTGTAAGAAGCTTGATTTGGATACATAAAGTGGTGGAGAAACACCAGGAAGTTGAATAAATCTCATAGGAGTTGGGATGAAGAAGTTATCCCACTTTCTAATCAGGTGATTCCAGTTTCCCAGTTTGGGAATAGGACAGCTTCTTCGTCGTTCCAATCAAACCAGGATGAATCACTTTGTAAGAAGCTTGATTTTGATACATAAAGTGGTGGAGAAACACCAGGAAGTTGAATAAATCTCATAGGAGTTGGGATGAAGAAGTTATCCCACTTTCTAATCAGGTGATTCCAGTTTCCCAGTTTGGGAATAGGACAGCTTCTCCGTCGTTCCAATCAAACCAGGATGAATCACTTTGTAAGAAGCTTGATTTGGATACATAAAGTGTTGGAGAATCACCAGGAAGTTGAATAAATCTCATAGGAGTTGGGATGAAGAAGTTATCCCACTTTCAAATCAGGTGATTCCAGTTTCCCAGTTTGGGAATAGGACAGTAATGAGATCCTAGGACCCTTCTCTGGATGGTTTGGATAGATCCTTGCATAAACGAATCAAAGACTCAAGTTTATCAAGGCTGTGGATCGATTGGTGACACAAGAGGCTGCGGAAAGGCTCCTTGATACTCCTAGGCTTAGATCGGATATGACACACCTTTCTAAAACCCTTGGGCGTTGGATATTACACACCAACAGACTGGATACTACACACCAGACACTCTTTTAACTCGTGAAAGCAAAGGAGAAGAAAACACAAGGTTTAAACAAAAGATCACTTAGATTAGAATAAGGGTTTGTGATACACTTAAATAGAGAGATCCTTGTACATGCACAAGGTCTCGAAAACATAAGAAAACTTAAAGGAAAAGGCTCCACACGGTTTCAAAGTAATAACACAACACTTAGACTAAAACATAATATAAGATAGATGATGAAGTCGGTCCAAGATGCCTTAGGCCGAGTTGCATCCAAGATACATCAACTAGGAATGTGTAAGTGAACTTGATACCTCATTAAAAACCTTGATTAGAAAACCCAGTGGGACAAAACTAATCAAGGGAAAAAGAGTATACCAAGCCACTTGCCTAGATGATGATCAGCTTGATGGTAAGATCACATGAATGGTGATGAGTGTGTCTTGGTGGCTCAAGCTTCTACCAAGACAGTCTTCTTGCTTCTTAGAGATCTTCAGTATGTTTCCAACGGCTTCCTTGAGTCTCCTTGTCATTGCACGAGTGATAGGACCTGTGGGAATGGCTAGGACAGCTTCCTCTTCAGCTAGTGTATCTTCAGTCTCTCCTTCTTCATCTTTATCAACTAGCTGGTCCATGATCATATCATCCCCTCCCACTTGAAAAGGATTTGTCCTCAAATCTGGCTCATCTGCAATAAAAGGGATCAAGTCAGTAACATTGAAGCTATTACTCACATCATACTTACCTTGCAAATCCAGTTTGTAGGCATTGTTGCTGATCTTCCTTATGACCTTAAAAGGTCCATCAATCCGCGGCATCAGCTTGGACTTCCTTTCATTGGGAAACCTCTCTTTCCTTAGGTGAATCCAGACCTGATCACCCACTTCAAAGACCATCTCACGCCTTCCTTTGTTAGCATGCTTAACATACTGTTTGGTTGTTGCCTCAATGTTGAGCCTAGCCTGCTCGTGGAGTTGTTTCACCATCTCTGCCTTCTTTTTGCCATCAATGCTGACCCTTTCACACTCAGGTAAAGGGATTAAATCCAAAGGAGAGTTGGGATTGAACCCATAAACAATCTCAAAAGGAGAAAACTTAGAAGTAGAATGCACAGCATGATTGTATGCAAATTCACAATGAGGCAAATAGTCTTCCCATGATTTCAAGTTTTTCTTTATGAATGCACGCAAGAGTGTTCCTAGAGTCCTATTAACTACTTCAGTTTGTCCATCAGTTTGTGGATGACAAGTAGTAGAAAACAAGAGTTTAGTACCTAGCTTAGACCAAAGAGTCTTCCAAAAATAACTAAGAAACTTAGTATCTCTATCAGAAACAATAGTCTTAGGCATGCCATGTATGCGCACAATCTCTTTAAAGAACAAGTTAGCAATATGCAATGCATCATCAGTTTTGTGACAAGCTATGAAATGTGCCATCTTTGAGAACCTATCCACAACCACAAAGATAGAATCCTTTCCAGTCCTAGTTCTAGGCAATCCAACAATGAAATCCATAGATATGTCATTCCAAGGATGATAAGGTATAGGGAGAGGAGTATACAAACCGTGAGACTGAACCTTAGACTTGGCTTGCTTGCAAGTTGCACATCTCTCACATAGTTTCTCCACATCTCTTTTCATCCGAGGCCAAAAGAAGTGATCCTGCAAAGTTTTAAGAGTCTTTGCAATACCAAAGTGACCCATGAGACTTCCTCCATGAGATTCCCTAACAAACAAGTCTCTCAAAGAACAGTTAGGCACACACAATCGATTATCATAGAAAAGAAAACCATCATGTCTAAAGTAGTGTCCCACAGCAAATTTCTCACAAGAGTTGTAAGCCTCTTTAAAATCAGGATCATTCTCATACATTCCTTTAATCTGCTCAAATCCTAATAGCTTAGCATCAAGAGTGTTCAAGAGAACATACCTTCTGGATAGTGCATCAGCAACTATGTTTTCCTTACCTTGTTTATACTTGATGACATAAGGAAATGTCTCAATGAACTCAACCCACCTTGCGTGTCTCTTGCTGAGTTTGTGCTGTCCTTTGAGGTATTTGAGAGACTCATGATCTGTGTGTATGACGAACTCTTTAGGCCAGAGGTAGTGTTGCCAAGTCTGCAAGGCTCTCACCAAGGCATATAGTTCTTTATCATAAGTTGCATAGTTGAGGGTAGCTCCTCCAAGCTTCTCACTGAAGTATGCAATGGGTCTCTTCTCCTGCATCAATACAGCACCAATTCCAATTCCTGAAGCATCACATTCTATTTCAAAAGTTTTATTAAAATCAGGAAGTATAAGAAGAGGGGCATTAGTAAGCTTCTCTTTTAGGCATTGAAAGGCAAGTTCTTGTGCTTCTCCCCACTTGAATCCGACTTCTTTCTTGATTACTTCAGTCAAGGGAGATGCTATGGTGCTGAAGTCTTTCACAAAGCGCCTATAGAAACCAGCAAGTCCATGGAAGCTCCTTACTTCACTCACTGTCTTAGGAATTGGCCATTCTCGTATAGCTCTTACTTTCTCCGGATCAACTTTAACCCCATCTGCACCCACAATAAAGCCTAAAAAGACCAAGTGATCCGTTCCAAAAGTACACTTCTTAAGGTTAGCAAAAAGAGATTCCTTTCTAAGCACATCAAGAACAGCTCTAAGATGTTCTATATGATCATTAAAGCTCTTACTGTATACAAGGATGTCATCAAAGTATACCACAACAAATATGCCAATGAATGATCTAAGAACATGATTCATTAATCTCATGAATGTACTAGGTGCATTGGTTAATCCAAATGGCATGACTAACCACTCATATAGACCATGTTTAGTTTTGAATGCAGTTTTCCATTCATCTCCTTCTTTCATCCTAATCTGATGGTATCCACTTTTCAAATCAATCTTAGAAAATATGCAAGAACCATGCAATTCATCAAGCATATCATCTAATCTAGGAATAGGATGGCGATACTTTACAGTGATATTGTTGATGGCTCTGCAATCAACACACATGCGCCAGCTCCCATCTTTCTTGGGCACAAGTAGCACTGGAACAGCACAAGGACTCATGCTCTCTCGGATATGCCCTTTCTCCATCAGTTCCTCCACTTGCCTTTGTAGTTCTTTGGTCTCCACCGGATTGGTTCTGTATGCTGGCCTATTGGGAAGTGTAGAACCGGGCACAAAATCAATTTGGTGCTCAATCCCTCGCACTGGTGGTAGTCCATTGGGACTATCTTCTGGAAAAACATCTTGATATTCCTGTAAAAGATTGACAAGTTCACTCGGATACTCCGGTGCAATGTTAGTAGTAGTCAAGAGGGATTCCTTATAGATAAACAAAAGAATAGGAAGGTTAGAGCAGAGAGATCTTTTAACATCACCAGACTTGGCATAGAAGTTTAGTTGCTTTGTTGATTCAGCGGGAAGATCTATCTCTTTCTTCTTTTGTAGCTGGAGCTGATCAACCTGAACTTCCTTAGGAGTCATAGGCACAAGAACTGTCTTTCTCCCTTTAAACTCAAAGGTGTGCTTGTTGGCATACCCATCATGTATCACACGTCTATCTGATTGCCACGGCCTTCCAAGGAGAATGTGTCCAGCTTCCATAGGCAACACATCACAAAGAATCTCATCTTCATATTTACCAATGGCTAAGGGAACCATAACCTGAGTAGATACTCTCATCTCGCCCTCTTCATTGAGCCATTGGAGCCTATATGGTTTAGGATGCTTCTGGACCCTCAAACCCAACTTTTTAACCATAGTCTCACTCGCAACGTTGACACAACTGCCTCCATCCACAATAAGACTACAGACCTTTCCTTGCACTAGACATCTAGTATAGAAGAGATTCTCTCTTTGCTCCATCTCTTCGGTCTTGCTTTGAAGACTCAAGGTTCTTCTAGCAACTAGCAACCTTCCAGCGACCGGGTTGGCAACATACTCCTCTTCTGAACTGTGATCTTCTTCAGCCTCTGTCTCCTCATCAGCAGATTCATATTCTCCATTGTCATGAAGGATCATCACGCGTTTGTTGGTGCACTCATTAGCGTAGTGTCCTCTTCCTTGGCACTTAAAACACTTAACATCTCTTGATCTTGTAGTAGAAGCTTCAGCTTTCCCTTTATCCTTGCTGAAAGAACTAATAGGTTTGTCCTCGTCTTTTGATATGGCTTGCTCTCTTTCTGGTGGCTTGGTTTATCTTCCTTAGCACCTTGATACTTAGTTCCATAGTTGCCCCGAGAGTGACCCTTTCTCTTTACTTGTTGTTCCACTAGGATGGCTTTGTGTAGCATCTCCTCCATCTCCAAGTAGTGCTGCATCTCCACACTGTCTTGTATCTCACGGTTGAGTCCTCCAAGAAACCGTGCCATAGTAGCTTCTCTATCCTCAGATATGCAAGCTCTTAACATCAACAACTCCATCTCCTGATAGTATTCTTCGACTGTCCGTGAGCCTTGCGTGAGTTTTCTTAGCCTCTGATGGAGATCCCGGTGGTAATGGCTAGGTACAAATCTCTTGCGCATAAGAGCCTTCATCTCTGCCCAAGTCTCAACAGGAAATTCCCCATTGCGCCTTCTATTGGTGACTAGTTGATCCCACCAACTCAAAGCATAATCATAGAACTCAGTAACAGCAATTTGAATCTTCTTAGCTTCTGAATAACGCCGGCAATTGAAGACTAGATCAATCTTCTTCTCCCATTCTAGGTAAGCATCAGGATCGGCTTTGCCATGGAAAGGAGGTATCTTGATCTTAACTCCAGCAAGCTCATCTCTTTGATACCTACGTCCTTCATGGTCACGTCTAGATCTTCTACTGCTGTGTCTAGAGGGAGAGCTACGCCTAGAAGCCGAGCTGTGTCGTGCCCTATCTCTTTCATAAAAGTTATCAGTTTCTTGTGAACCAGCATGCTCTTGTCGTTCACGCCCATTTCTCCTTGGTGCTTGCTGATGATCAGACGTTTGGTCTTGTCTACCAGGGGCTCTCTGATCGTATCTCTCATCCAGCAACTTCACCAAGTCTTCCATTACTTGTTTAGTGATAGCTTCTTGTAAGAGTTTGTTTCTTCTCATATACGTTGCATCATCTTCCTCAGTTCCCATTGTTTCCTGTTACACACGAAAGACTGAAACAAGTAAGTAGTTCCAAGGGCAATTTGATTTATGATTCGAGAATCAAATAAAGAAACAATCGGAAACAATCAAGATCAACCAACAAATCTCAAGCAACGCGGCAAATCAATACCGTGATCAACAAGTAAGGAATTCAAATCGATTATATTGAAACAATCAACCCCGATTTATCAGAAAAGGATTCGAGATTCAACAGGTGATGATTTGAGATTAAACAAATCCTGATCTATGGTTCTAGTAACAGATCGAATCACACGAACACAAGGAACTTTCGGATCAAGCAAACTAGTAACGTAATCGACAAGAATGTGAAAGGTTTTGTTCAAAACTTGATCAGAATCTTCAGATCTATCAATTTGAACCACGAAACAATAGATCTATCAATCCTATCAATGATAATAATCAGATCGAGTGAGAAACAACACGCAAAACCCAAATGATCAATGATATAAAACGATGAACACAGATCTTATGAAATCGCAAAAGAGAAATCGAAACTCCCCTTCCAGAGTGCTCTGATACCACTTAATGAGATCCTAGGACCCTTCTCTGGATGGTTTGGATAGATCCTTGCATAAACGAATCAAAGACTCAAGTTTATCAAGGCTGTGGATCGAATGGTGACACAAGAGGCTGCGGAAAGGCTCCTTGATACTCCTAGGCTTAGATCGGATATGACACACCTTTCTAAAACCCTTGGGCGTTGGATATTACACACCAACAGACTGGATACTACACACCAGACACTCTTTTAACTCGTGAAAGCAAGGAGAAGAAAACACAAGGTTTAAACAAAAGATAACTTAGATTAGAATGAGGGTTTGTGATACACTTAAATAGAGAGATCCTTGTACATGCACAAGGTCTCGAAAACATAAGAAAACTTAAAGGAAAAGGCTCCACACGGTTTCAAAGTAATAACACAACACTTAGACTAAAACATAATATAAGATAGATGATGAAGTCGGTCCAAGATGCCTTAGGCCGAGTTGCATCCAAGATACATCAACTAGGAATGTGTAAGTGAACTTGATACCTCATTAAAAACCTTGATTAGAAAACCCAGTGGGACAAAACTAATCAAGGGAAAAAGAGTATACCAAGCCACTTGCCTAGATGATGATCAGCTTGATGTTAAGATCACATGAATGGTGATGAGTGTGTCTTGGTGGCTCAAGCTTCTACCAAGACAGTCTTCTTGCTCCTTAGAGATCTTCAGTATGTTTCCAACAGCTTCCTTGAGTCTCCTTGTCATTGCACGAGTGATAGGACCTGTGGGAATGGCTAGGACAGCTTCCTCTTCAGCTAGTGTATCTTCAGTCTCTCCTTCTTCATCTTTATCAACTAGCTGGTCCATGATCATATCAGACAGCTTCTTCGTCGTTCCAATCAAACCAGGATGAGTCACTTTGTAAGAAGCTTGATTTTGATACATAAATGGTGGGGAACACCAGGATGTTGAATAAATCTCATAGGAGTTGGGATGAAGAAGTTATCCCACTTTCTAATCAGGTGATTCCAGTTTCCCAGTTTGGGAATAGGACAGCTTCTTCGTCGTTCCAATCAAACCAGGATGAATCACTTTGTAAGAAGCTTGATTTGGATACATAAAGTGTTGGAGAATCACCAGGAAGTTGAATAATGTTGAACTGAAGAGAAGAATGGAGCTTGTGCATAAATAGGGGCAAGCTCTTGAAGATCTTAAGAAGAGTTCTATGAAGCTTCAGAAGAGATGAGAAGCTGATATAAGGTTGGGACAATGGCTAAGAAGAGTTCAGATAGAAGTGGAGTAGTCTTTGGATGAGTTAAGGAGAGAAAGGTAGATGGTGCAAAGATAGGGACAGCCATGTACGGCCATGTACGGATGGTACGGCCCGGGAAGGACATGGCTGATCCAAAAGAGTTTCTATCAAGTCTTGGGATGTTTTGGAGTTGTGCAAAGATAGGGCGCAATGTGAGAGAAGCAACCCTAATCCGTACACTCAGCTGATGAAGACTTGTGATACAAGGCATGAAGAAGGCTTAGGGCAAGAGAGCAAAGATCCTAAAGGCATATACTGTCCGAGATGCTTTAGGAAGTAACCAGGAAGGTGCTGAGCTCTCTTGACCGTTTATGGATAAGAAACCTTATCCATACAGCTTGTTCAAATTCAAATGTGCAAGCTGGCGTGAGCTGTAAAGTAAAGGCAAAGAAGAGATCATGTATCTGGCCAAAGGAGAGGGAAGATACATGGAGCTTTAAGTAAAGCAATCAGGCGCCAGCAAGGGAGAACCAATCACCATTCAGTCTACCTTGACCATATCCAAAGCTACATCCAAGCCATCCATTTCCCAAAGTCATTTAGAGCCATCAGATTTAGGTTTATGAGTTTCAGAGTGTGAAAACATATATAAACTGATGTATGGTCGATTGTAAACTCTTAAGAGAGTATGGGGGTTTTCCCCATCTCCTTCATAAATATAAAAGTGTGTTCTTGATCAGATTCCCTTAATCTACCCCTTTCTTAGTCTCTAATCTCTTAATCTCTCTAAGTCTCTTTGTTTCTGATTCAAGTTCATACTAGTTTCATCAGACCTCTTATTCAACTAGTTCAAGACCTTATTCTTTGCCTCTAATGGCTTCTCATACACATACACAGCCAGAGCTCTCAAATCTCATATGGTATCAGAGCCAGGTTCATCAGAACCTGAGCTGAAGCTTCCGCAAACACACTGCTCTCTCCTCAGCTCAAATCCAAACCATTGAAGCTCTCTCCATCCGGTTCAGCTCCTTATGAAGAAGAAGACTGAAGCTTGGCGAGTTCTCATGGTTCCTCATCCTGTTCTCTTCCTGTCCTGATGGTGATTCTCCTTGGAAGCAGAGGTGTATGGACAAGGCCTAGCTATCCTTGTACCAAGGCGCCTTGTCCAAGAGAAGAACACATCCGGTTCCAAAGAAGATGGTGTCAAGAGCTTGGCGCCTAGTGGAGATGAAGAAAGGAGGGGTCTTTGAAGCTGATGGTACAAGATGGAGGCCATGAACTGAAGGTGAAGGAGGTGGGTGACGATCCACACTCTCAAGTCCAACAAAGCATGGCCGGTTTCATGAAAGGTTAAGGAACCAATCTGGTTCCTTGTGGTAAACGATTCTTAAAACCTTCTTGATGATGAGCAGATGATAAGATGAGTTGTGTATTGTGATGTGTAGTGATTGTTAAACCTGAGGATAATGTGATTGCTAAATATAATTAGTTGAATCTGTCCCAGGATGCTTTAAAGGCTTGTTTAGTGTTTAAAGAGTAAAATGCTTGCTCCTGTTAAGTAATGAGTTTGCTAAATGTGAAATGATATTGTTTGAAGCTCATGAACTGAAAACAGATTGAAAGTAATGCATTGTCTGATGTTAAGTGATGATAGTAATGCTTAGCCTAAGTTATAAATGAATGTGTGATGGATTGTATTGTTGCATTCATGAATTAAAACTGATTAAGGCTAGTGCATACTGTCAAATGGCTGTCTTACATTGAAGCATTAGATTCATGTCTAAATGCTGAGTAAAGAAGCTTTAAAAATTGCCTAAGTAGCTTGTATTGAATCTGTTAGGATCATGCTAGTGCTTAGAGAGTTTGCTTGCAAAGATTAGAACTTGAAAATGTCTAGTTTAATCTGTTGCATTGCTTAAAGACATTGGTGTTCAAACTTGATGATGCATCAAGGGTTGACCCAATGCACTTGTGTCTTATCTTTGCTGGAGTTTGAGTGATGTTTCAGGTTCACAAGAGGTGTTCTTGGTTCACCATCCATCCGAGTTGAAAGAGGAAGACTTTGCCCATTGTGTGGAGCAATGGAGAGTTGATACAAGAGTGGTGATGCGCCACTGGTGTGAAGTCTCACTGAAGCTCACTTGCAAGCTTGGACCTATACTCAATCCAAGCTTGAGGAGGGGAGTTGAGTGAGCTTCCAAGCGATCCAAGAAGTCCATTGCAAGCATCTGAAGAAGGAGCCATCCGGGCTTAGGCTGTGGCGAGTCTATTCAAGAGAGTACTCAAACTAAGACAGAGTACTCTTGGCTGTGAGAAGATGAAGGCAACTCTATCAAGGCGGCTTCTAGTGTGAAGTGATTGGAGAGATAGCTGAAGCTTCCACAAGCATTCCATGAAGATGGCAAGATCAGAAGAGGAGCGGCAATGGTGTGTGTGTGAGGATCATGAAGCAATCCATTCAAGCTTGTTCCTGTGAGAGTCTCAAGCTTGAGGGGGAGTGTTGAAGCTTACATGATCCAAGAGAGTAAGGTGGCGACTCTAGAAGAAGAAGAAGCAGCCAAGACTCAGTAAGAGAAGTTGTATCTCCAAGAAGAGGCTGATCTGGTGTGTCCGAACACTTCAACCTAACAAGAGGTTAGGTGAAAGGGGGAGAGACCAAGATTAGGCAGTAAGGAGAGTACAAGGCGTGGGGTGATTGTAGAGGCCATGATCCAGAGTCTTTGTGTCCCTTACATTGTTGGTAAGGCACAAAGACTCACTGGCCAATCCCTAGGCCTTGGAGACTTTACTCTTTTTCCCTCATCAAGGTTTTGTCCCAAAGGGTTTTCCTTGGTGAGGTTTTTAATGAGGAAGTTCTTCAGGGTTCCAAGCTTGACTTAGGATCAACTAAAGTCAAGCTTGAGGGGGAGTGTTGAACTGAAGAGAAGAATGGAGCTTGTGCATAAATAGGGGCAAGCTCTTGAAGATCTTAAGAAGAGTTCTATGAAGCTTCAGAAGAGATGAGAAGCTGATATAAGGTTGGGACAATGGCTAAGAAGAGTTCAGATAGAAGTGGAGTAGTCTTTGGATGAGTTAAGGAGAGAAAGGTAGATGGTGCAAAGATAGGGACAGCCATGTACGGCCATGTACGGATGGTACGGCCCGGGAAGGACATGGCTGATCCAAAAGAGTTTCTATCAAGTCTTGGGATGTTTTGGAGTTGTGCAAAGATAGGGCGCAATGTGAGAGAAGCAACCCTAATCCGTACACTCAGCTGATGAAGACTTGTGATACAAGGCATGAAGAAGGCTTAGGGCAAGAGAGCAAAGATCCTAAAGGCATATACTGTCCGAGATGCTTTAGGAAGTAACCAGGAAGGTGCTGAGCTCTCTTGACCGTTTATGGATAAGAAACCTTATCCATACAGCTTGTTCAAATTCAAATGTGCAAGCTGGCGTGAGCTGTAAAGTAAAGGCAAAGAAGAGATCATGTATCTGGCCAAAGGAGAGGGAAGATACATGGAGCTTTAAGTAAAGCAATCAGGCGCCAGCAAGGGAGAACCAATCACCATTCAGTCTACCTTGACCATATCCAAAGCTACATCCAAGCCATCCATTTCCCAAAGTCATTTAGAGCCATCAGATTTAGGTTTATGAGTTTCAGAGTGTGAAAACATATATAAACTGATGTATGGTCGATTGTAAACTCTTAAGAGAGTATGGGGGTTTTCCCCATCTCCTTCATAAATATAAAAGTGTGTTCTTGATCAGATTCCCTTAATCTACCCCTTTCTTAGTCTCTAATCTCTTAATCTCTCTAAGTCTCTTTGTTTCTGATTCAAGTTCATACTAGTTTCATCAGACCTCTTATTCAACTAGTTCAAGACCTTATTCTTTGCCTCTAATGGCTTCTCATACACATACACAGCCAGAGCTCTCAAATCTCATATAAATCTCATAGGAGTTGGCATGAAGAAGTTATCCATATTTCAAATCAGGTGATTCCAGTTTCCCAGTTTGGGAATAGGACAGCTTCTTCTTCGTCGTTCCAATCAAACCAGGATGAATCACTTTGTAAGATGCTTGATTTGGATACATAAAGTGTTGGAGAATCACCAGGAAGTTTAATAAATCTCATAGGAGTTGGAATGAAAAAGTTATCCCACTTTCTAATCAGGTGATTCCAGTTTCCCAGTTTGGGAATAGGACAGCTTCTTCGTCGTTCCAATCAAACCAGGATGAATCACTTTGTAAGAAGCTTGATTTTGATACATAAAATGGTGGGGAAACACCAGAAAGTTGAATAAATCTCATAGGAGTTGGGATGAAGAAGTTATCCCACTTTCAAATCAGGTGATTCCAGTTTCCCAGTTTGGGAATAGGACAGCTTCTTCGTAGTTCCAATCAAACCAGGATGAGTCACTTTGTAAGAAGCTTGATTTTGATACATAAAATGGTGGAGAAACACCAGGAAGTTGAATAAATCTCATAGGAGTTGGGATGAAGAAGTTATCCCACTTTCAAATCAGGTGATTCCAGTTTCCCAGTTTGGGAATAGGACAGCTTCTTCGTCAATCCAATCAAACCGGGATGAATCACTTTGTAAGAAGCTTGATTTTGATACATAAAATGGTGGGGAAACACCAGGAAGTTGAAAAAATCTCATAGGAGTTGGGATGAAGAAGTTATCCCACTTTCTAATCAGGTGATTCCAGTTTCCCAGTTTGGGAATAGGACAGCTTTTCCGTCGTTCCAATCAAACCAGGATGAATCACTTTGTGAGAAGCTTGATTTGGATACATAAAGTGTTGGAGAATCACCAGGAAGTTGAATAAATCTCATAGGAGTTGGGATGAAGAAGTTAACCCACTTTCTAATCAGGTGATTCCAGTTTCCCAGTTTGGGAATAGGACAGCTTCTCCATCGTTCCAATCAAACCAGGATGAATCACTTTGTAAGAAGCTTGATTTGGATACATAAAGTGTTGGAGAACCACCAGGAAGTTGAATAAATCTCATAGGAGTTGGGATGAAAAAGTTATCCCACTTTCAAATCAGGTGATTCCAGTTTCCCAGTTCGGGAATAGGACAGGTTCTTCGTCGTTCCAATCAAACCAGGATGAGTCACTTTGTAAGAAGCTTGATTTTGATACATAAAATGGTGGAGAAACACCAGGAAGTTGAATAAATCTCATAGGAGTTGGGATGAAGAAGTTATCCCACTTTCTAATCAGGTGATTCCAGTTTCCCAGTTTGGGAATAGGACAGCTTCTCCATCGTTTCAATCAAACCAGGATTAATCACTTTGTAAGAAGCTTGATTTGGATACATAATGTGTTGGAGAATCACCAGGAAGTTGAATAAATCTCATAGGAGTTGGGATGAAGAAGTTATCCCACTTTCAAATCAGGTGATTCCAGTTTCCCAGTTTGGGAATAGGACAGCTTCTTCGTCGTTCCAATCAAACGAGGATGAGTCACTTTGTAAGAAGCTTGATTTTGATACATAAAATGGTGGGAAACACCAGGATGTTGAATAAATCTCATAGGAGTTGGGATGAAGAAGTTATCCCACTTTCAAATCAGGTGATTCCAGTTTCCCAGTTTGGAATAGGACAGCTTCTTCGTCGTTCCAATCAAACCAGGATGAGTCACTTTGTAAGAAGCTTGATTTTGATACATAAAATGGTGGGGAAACACCAGGATGTTGAATAAATCTCATAGGAGTTGGGATGAAGAAGTTATCCCACTTTCTAATCAGGTGATTCCAGTTTTCCAGTTTGGGAATAGGACAGCTTCTTCGTCGTTCCAATCAAACCAGGATGAATCACTTTGTAAGAAGCTTGATTTGGATACATAAAGTGTTGGAGAATCACCAGGAAGTTGAATAAATCTCATAGGAGTTGGGATGAAGAAGTTATCTCACCTTCAAATCAGGTGATTCCAGTTTCCCAGTTTGGGAATAGGACAGCTTCTTCGTCGTTCCAATCAAACCAGGATGAATCACTTTGTAAGAAGCTTGATTTGGATACATAAAGTGTTGGAGAATCACCAGGAAGTTGAATAAATCTCATAGGAGTTGGAATGAAGAAGTTATCCCACTTTCTAATCAGGTGATTCCAGTTTCCCAGTTTGGGAATAGGACAGCTTCTTCGTCGTTCCAATCAAACCAGGATGAATCACTTTGTAAGAAGCTTGATTTTGATACATAAAATGGTGGGAAAACACCAGGAAGTTGAATAAATCTCATAGGAGTTGGGATGAAGAAGTTATCCCACTTTCAAATCAGGTGATTCCAGTTTCCCAGTTTGGGAATAGGACAGCTTCTTCGTCGTTCCAATCAAACCATGATGAGTCACTTTGTAAGAAGCTTGATTTTGATACATAAAATGGTGGGGAAACACCAGGAAGTTGAATAAATCTCATAGGAGTTGGGATGAAGAAGTTATCCCACTTTCTAATCAGGTGATTCCAGTTTCCCAGTTTGGGAATAAGACAGCTTCTCCGTCGTTCCAATCAAACCAGGATGAATCACTTTGTAAGAAGCTTGATTTGGATACATAAAGTGTTGGAGAATCACCAGGAAGTTGAATAAATCTAATAGGAATTGGGATGAAGAAGTTATGCCACTTTCTAATCAGGTGATTCCAGTTTCCCAGTTTGGGAATAGGACAAGTTCTTCGTCGTTCCAATCAAACCAGGATGAATCACTTTGTATGAAGCTTGATTTTGATACATAAAATGGTGTAGAAACACCAGGAAGTTGAATAAATCTCATAGGAGTTGGGATGAAGAAGTTATCCCACTTTCTAATCAGGTGATTCCAGTTTCCCAGTTTGGGAATAGGACAGCTCTCTTCCATCGTTTCATCATCAAACCAGGATGAATCACTTTGTAAGAAGCTTGATTTGGATACATAATGTGTTGGAGAATCACCAGGAAGTTGAATAAATCTCATAGGAGTTGGGATGAAGAAGTTATCCCACTTTCAAATCAGGTGATTCCAGTTTCCCAGTTTGGGAATAGGACAGCTTCTTCGTCGTTCCAATCAAACGAGGATGAGTCACTTTGTAAGAAGCTTGATTTTGATACATAAAATGGTGGGGAAACACCAGGAAGTTGAATAAATCTCATAGGAGTTGGGATGAAGAAGTTATCCCACTTTCAAATCAGGTGATTCCAGTTTCCCAGTTTGGGAATAGGACAGCTTCTTCGTCGTTCCAATCAAACCAGGATGAATCACTTTGTAAGAAGCTTGATTTTGATACATAAAATGGTGGGGAAACACCAGGATGTTGAATAAATCTCATAGGAGTTGGGATGAAGAAGTTATCCCACTTTCTAATCAGGTGATTCCAGTTTTCCCAGTTTGGGAATAGGACAGCTTCTTCGTCGTTCCAATCAAACCAGGATGAATCACTTTGTAAGAAGCTTGATTTGGATACATAAAGTGTTGGAGAATCACCAGGAAGTTTAATAAATCTCATAGGAGTTGGGATGAAGAAGTTATCTCACCTTCAAATCAGGTGATTCCAGTTTCCCAGTTTGGGAATAGGACAGCTTCTTCGTCGTTCCAATCAAACCAGGATGAATCACTTTGTAAGAAGCTTGATTTGGATACATAAAGTGTTGGAGAATCACCAGGAAGTTGAATAAATCTCATAGGAGTTGGAATGAAGAAGTTATCCCACTTTCTAATCAGGTGATTCCAGTTTCCCAGTTTGGGAATAGGACAGCTTCTTCGTCGTTCCAATCAAACCAGGATGAATCACTTTGTAAGAAGCTTGATTTTGATACATAAAATGGTGGGAAAACACTGAGAGTTTTAGAAGATTAAGGAGAGATTAAGAGAGAAGAGTAAGAGATGGAGAGAGTTTCCGTGAGAGTGTGACAAAGAGAATAGAAGGAGAATAAGTTTCCTTACTTGATTTGTTACACATGACAGGGTATTTAAAGACATACAAGAATGCATAAACAATGAGAAGATAGTACAAGGGAAAGAATAAACAAAGAGGAGGCAGATCCGCGGATGGCTCGTTCAGCAAGAGGGATAGTGACAGCTCCCAACGGTCAGCTCCCTCTCTCTTCTCTTAGACACACCCGTGACTCCTCCACTCACTTCTCTTCAACGGATACATGTCGACATTCCCACTCACTAGGAGATCTTTTAATCACTTGACCGAGTTGGTTAACTCATGACTTGCTTCCTTTCCTTGCAAGTCACTCTTAGGTTGTACGGACAGCCTTGTTCTCCAAGTTCCTATCTTCTTGCTTTATTCTTCATGTCAACACTCCCCCTCAAGCTTGACAGTAGTGAGTGTCAAGCTTGGAAATCCATGAAGCATTCCCTCATTAAAACCTTTACTTGGAAAAACCACTTGGGATAAAAACCAAGCAAAGGAAAAAGAGTAGAATACTCCATGGTGAGGGGATCATTGACATGGAAGGTTTATGAGTCCAAGTCTTGGAAGAATGGACTCACAAACTTTGCTGCTGGCTGCCTTGGTGAAGATGTCAGCCAGCTGATCCTCACTTCTTGTATAGCATGGGAGGATCACTTGCTGTTCTACTGCTTGTCTCACCTTGTGACAGTCCACTTCTATGTGTTTTGTCCTCTCATGGAAGACTGAGTTGGATGCAATGTGTATTGCAGCTTGATTGTCACAATGCATGGTCATGGGAGTGGTGATCTCAATTCCCAAGTCGCCTAGAAGCCCCTTTATCCAGATAAGCTCACTGGTTAGCTTCCTCATTGATCTGTACTCTGCTTCTGCACTTGAGCAAGACACCACCTTCTGCTTCTTGCTCTTCCAAGTGACCAGATTCCCTCCAATGAATGTACAATAGCCGGTGGTTGACCTTCTGTCTACTCTGTCCCCAGCCCAATCTGCATCACAGTATCCTATCACCTCAGTGTTCTTGTTGCAAGCCATCCATACACCCTGACCTGGCGCCTCTCTCAAGTATCTTAGGATCCTCTCCACCATGTTCCAGTGATGAACCTTGGGAGTTTGCATGTGCTGGCTTACTTGATTAACTGCAAAGCACACATCTGGCCGAGTGATGGTTAGATAGATCAGCTTCCCAACCATCCTTCTATACTGCTTGACGTCTTCAAATGGAGTATCTTCATACTCCCCCTCTCGCAATACCTTGTAACCTTCTTCAAGTGGTGTCTTGGCTTGTCTTCCTCCAAGATCTCCTGCCTCCTTTAAGATGTCCAGGGTATACTTTCTTTGGGACATGAACAATCCTTCCTTTGATCTGCACATCTCAATGCCGAGGAAGTACTTCAGTTCTCCTAGGTCTTTGATATCAAATGCGGCTTTAAGAAAGGTCTTGGTTGAACTGATCCCCTCCTTGTCACAACCAGTGATGATGATATCATCCACATAGACTAGAATCACAACAATCCCTTGCTTGCTGGTGAGAGTGAAGAGTGTGTGATCCGCTTGAGACTTCACAAAGCCTCTCCCATTCAGTGTAGTGCTCAGCTTGTGATACCAAGCTCTTGGTGATTGCTTCAAACCATATATGGCTTTTCTGAGTCTGAGTACATTCCCTGGTTTCACCATCTCTTCCATTCCCGGCGGTGGTCTCATATATACCTCATCTTCTAGTTCACCTTGCAAGAAGGCATTCTTCACATCCATTTGCCAAAGATCCCACTCTTGATTTACTGCCAATGAAAGGATAATCCGGATTGTGTGGAGCTTGGCCACTGGTGCAAAGGTGTCTAGATAGTCTTCTCCATAAACTTGTGTGTATCCTCTTGCTACCAATCTGGTCTTCTTTCTTTCTGGCTTCCCATTTGCAAGATACTTGATGGTGTGTATGAGTCTGCTGGTCACGGCTTTCTTTCCTTTTGGAAGCTCTGTCTCATACCAGGTGTTGTTCCTCTCCATGGCTCCCATTTCATCATTCACTGATTCCCTCCATTCATCATCTTCCATAGCTTCTGCATATGTTCTTGGTATCCATTCCTGATCCAATGAACCCACAAAGGCTTGATGTTCTTCTGGATAGTGAGCTAGGGAGCACACGCCACTGGGTGGGTGAGCTACTGCCTCTGCATTGAAGTAGACTCTGGTGTTGTTCCAGTTTGAAGCCGGCTTCTTGATCCTAGTACTTCTCCTAAGTACTGGCTGATCATTTTCATTCTGAGTGCCTTCTCCACCTTCCAAGTTCTGATTCTGATCCTCTACTTCCTCCTCTCTTGGTCATGGTGCTCTTCTTGATCATGAACTTCCTCAGATACAGGTGGTTCACCCTGATTTCCCCCCTCAGGATCAAGGGGAGCAGCTTCTTGGATCTCAACTTCATCTGTAGTTGTCTCGGTTTGCTCTTCAGACCGGCTTGATCCTCCCACATTATCTGATCCTGCTTGTCCCGGCTCTTCCATAGGTAAGCTGACCCCAAGTCTCCTCATGACTTGTCTGAGATTGGCTGCTCTATCTGATGCGGATTGAGACAAGTTCTCCAGCTCATTCCAATCCTTGTTGTTGTAGTACCCTCTGGTTTCTACAAACTTCACATCTCTAGATACCAAGACTCTCCTAGTCTCTGGTTCATAGCACTTATAGCCCTTCTGGTTTGGTGAATACCCAATGAACATAGCTCTTGTGCTCTTAGCCTCCAGTTTGTTCCTCAGTTCTCCTGGTTTCAAAACAAAACACAGGCACCCAAACACACGCATATGATCAATAGATGGTTTAGCTTTGTTCAATACCTCAAATGGAGAGTAGTCTTTTAGAACTCTGGTAGGAATGCGGTTGATCAGGTAGCATGCAGTTAGGACCGCATCACCCCAAAAGCTCTTTGGGACACTAGTATGGAACATCATGCTCCTAGTGACCTCCATGAGATGCCTGTTCTTCCTCTCGGCCACACCATTTTGTTGGGGAGTGTATGGACAGCTGGTTTGATGGATCACACCTCGTTTGGCTAGATGGGCTTTGAATGCATTGCTGGTGTACTCTCCTCCATTATCTGATCTCAAAATCTTAACTTTGGCATTATAATGGTTAGAGACATATGTTTCAAAGTTTATAAATGCATCTAAGACCCTATCCTTTGATTGTAAGAGAGTGATCCATGTGTACTTGGATTTCTCATCAATAAAGGTCACAAAATACTTGTGATGTTCTCTAGAAAGACATGGAGCTGTCCATACATCCGAGTGAATTAAATCAAAGCAGTGTTCATAGATTGTACTAGACTTGGGAAATACAGTTTTGCAATGTTTTCCTAAGATACAAGCTTCACAATCTTGTTGGAATGAAATACTAGGCAACATGATGTTCAAGGCACGAGAATGAGGATGTCCTAATCTAGCATGCCACATTACATCTTTAGGGAAATTAAAACTTGAATTGAAAGCAACAGATAGATCGGATGCAAGCTTAGTGTCTTCTAGCAAGTACAGGTTTCCCTTGCTCACACCTTTGCCAAGCAACCTACATGAGTCAATATCCTGAAAGTAGACATCATCAGGCGTAAATATAACATTGCAATTCAAGTCATTGGTCACCCTTTTCACAGATAATAGATTAGAAGTGAAACTAGGCATGTAGAAGGCTTTGGATTCTTTCTCAAATAATTTAAGTTCCCCTATGCCTTTAATTGGAACCTTGTTACCATCAGCTATCATAACATTTCCTACTGCAGGAGTGATATTTTTAATCAAGTTTAAATCACTAATCATGTGATGAGAGGCTCCTGAGTCTATGACTAAGGGTTTAACTCTATCAGATTCATGAGCAACTTGAAATGCCGTGAATAAACTCCTAGGCAATTGATATGATGCACTAAGAGAGGAACCAAGAGTTTTACCAGACTCCTTGAGAGCTTTGATGAGTGCCTCAATGTCAGATTTCTTGATGGACTCATCCTGGTTTCCCTTGCCCTCATGAGTGCGGTAGGCCGTGGAAGCTTCTCCTACATCACCTGAGTAGTTTGCTCGACCATCAGTCTTGAACTTAGCCGGTTTGAGGTGTGGGTGAAGTATCCAGCACTTGTCCTTGCCGTGACCCTTCCTCTTGCAATGATCACACACCCACACTTTCTTTTCCTCCGGCTTGTAGTACCCTTTGTTGGCTACTCCGGCAGGTTTGCTCTCGGCTCCTTCAGCTTGATTGGCCATCACTAGCTCCCCCTTTCTCTTAAAGAGACCCACTGAGCCGTGCTCCTTCTGAATCTCAGCACACACTTCATCTAGAGATGGAAGCTCCTTGTTCCTCAGTATGTGCCTAATAAGGTCATCATACCCTGGGTTGAGAGTGAGCAGCAAGGCAAAGACCTTATCTTGCTCCCTTCTTTCATGTAGAACATCCGGATCAATTGTTGCGGGTCTGAGCATCTCTAGCTCAGCCCATAGAGACCGGAACTTCCCAAAATGAGCATCAAAGTCTGTGTCCTCTTGACTTAGAGAGTTGATTGCTCCTTTTACTTCATACACCTTGCTGATGTTGGATTTGTTGGCATACACCTTCTTGAGAGTATCCCACAGCTCCTTGGAAGTTTCACAGAATGCATAAGCCTCTTGGAGAGAAGGGGCGAGGCTATTCTGGATGATAGACAACACCATGAGGTCCTCCTGACCTTTCTTCTTATCCCCAGCATCCGCAACCACCACTTCTTTGCCATCCTCTCCTAGAACAGTCTTCTTGGTGGGGCGGCCTTCTTCAACAATCTCCCAAAGGCCTCTGCCTCCGAGAGCTGTTTTGGCAAGTCTTGCCCATGTCAGGTAGTTAGGACCCTTGAGAGTAACTGGTATCATCACCATCTTTGGGTTCTCGGAGGTATCCATCAAGAGAGAAAGAGGAACGAAAGTTTTGGATGAACTTTGCTATTTTTGGCAAATTCTGGAAATGAGATTGAAGAACACCTCAAGAACAGGATGAACTTTGCCAAAAATAGAAATAAAACACAGAGAGTTCGCGGAAGAAAAAGAGATTTAGGTCTCAAGAGCACAGCTGCTCTGATACCATGAGAGTTTTAGAAGATTAAGGAGAGATTAAGAGAGAAGAGTAAGAGATGGAGAGAGTTTCCGTGAGAGTGTGACAAAGAGAATAGAAGGAGAATAAGTTTCCTTACTTGATTTGTTACACATGACAGGGTATTTAAAGACATACAAGAATGCATAAACAATGAGAAGATAGTACAAGGGAAAGAATAAACAAAGAGGAGGCAGATCCGCGGATGGCTCGTTCAGCAAGAGGGATAGTGACAGCTCCCAACGGTCAGCTCCCTCTCTCTTCTCTTAGACACACCCGTGACTCCTCCACTCACTTCTCTTCAACGGATACATGTCGACATTCCCACTCACTAGGAGATCTTTTAATCACTTGACCGAGTTGGTTAACTCATGACTTGCTTCCTTTCCTTGCAAGTCACTCTTAGGTTGTACGGACAGCCTTGTTCTCCAAGTTCCTATCTTCTTCTTGCTTTATTCTTCATGTCAACAAACACCAGGAAGTTGAATAAATCTCATAGGAGTTGGGATGAAGAAGTTATCCCACTTTCAAATCAGGTGATTCCAGTTTCCCAGTTTGGGAATAGGACAGCTTCTTCGTCGTTCCAATCAAACCAGGATGAGTCACTTTGTAAGAAGCTTGATTTTGATACATAAAATGGTGGAGAAACACCAGGAAGTTGAATAAATCTCATAGGAGTTGGGATGAAGAAGTTATCCCACTTTCTAATCAGGTGATTCCAGTTTCCCAGTTTGGGAATAAGACAGCTTCTTCGTCGTTCCAATCAAACCAGGATGAATCACTTTGTAAGAAGCTTGATTTGGATACATAAAGTGTTGGAGAATCACCAGGAAGTTGAATAAATCTAATAGGAGTTGGGATGAAGAAGTTATCCCACTTTCAATCAGGTGATTCCAGTTTCCCAGTTTGGGAATAGGACAAGTTCTTCGTCGTTCCAATCAAACCAGGATGAATCACTTTGTAAGAAGCCGTATTTTGATACATAAAATGGTGGAGAAACACCAGGAAGTTGAATAAATCTCATAGGAGTTGGGATGAAGAAGTTATCCCACTTTCTAATCAGGTGATTCCAGTTTCCCAGTTTGGGAATAGGACAGGTTCTTCGTCGTTCCAATCAAACCAGGATGAATCACTTTGTAAGAAGCTTGATTTGGATACATAAAATGGTGGAGAAACACCAAGAAGTTATATAAATCTCATAGGAGTTGGGATGAAGAAGTTATCCACTTTCTAATCAGGTGATTCCAGTTTCCCAGTTTGGGAATAGGACAGGTTCTTCGTCGTTCCAATCAAACCAGGATGAATCACTTTGTAAGAAGCTTGATTTTGATACATAAAATGGTGGAGAAACACCAGGAAGTTGAATAAATCTCATAGGAGTTGGGATGAAGAAGTTATCCCACTTCTAATCAGGTGATTCCAGTTTCCCAGTTTGGGAATAGGACAACTTCTCCGTCGTTCCAATCAAACCAGGATGAATCACTTTGTAAGAAGCTTGATTTGGATACATAAAGTGTTGGAGAATCACCAGGAAGTTGAATAAATCTCATAGGAGTTGGGATGAAGAAGTTATCCCACTTTCAAATCAGGTGATTCCAGTTTCCCAGTTTGGGAATAGGACAGCTTCTTCGTCAATCCAATCAAACCAGGATGAATCACTTTGTAAGAAGCTTGATTTTGATACATAAAATGGTGGGGAAACACCAGGAAGTTGAATAAATCTCATAGGAGTTGGGATGAAGAAGTATCCCACTTTCAAATCAGGTGATTCCAGTTTCCCAGTTTGGGAATAGGACAGCTTCTTCGTCGTTCCAATCAAACCAGGATGAATCACTTTGTAAGAAGCTTGATTTGGATACATAAAGTGTGGAGAATCACCAGGAAGTTGAATAAATCTCATAGGAGTTGGGATGAAGAAGTTATCCCACTTTCTAATCAGGTGATTCCAGTTTCCCAGTTTGGGAATAGGACAGGTTCTTCGTCGTTCCAATCAAACCAGGATGAATCACTTTGTAAGTATACACTTTTGTGTATTAGAGCATGATTCAACCAATCAGGGATAATCAGATGAAAAGATTAAAGAGATTAAGAGATTCTAGTGAGAGAATAAAGAGAGAGAGACTCAAAACTCCATTAATTAATAACTGATGAGGTTTACAAGTATTAATAGAGAGAGCAACAAGGAAATTCGAAATGGTTAAGCATGTGTAGTCAAAGGACAGGCTGGAACTCCTTTTGAATCACTTGGCTGTGCTTTCTCACATGCTTGCACTAGTATAAAGGTAACTTCTCCTTTCCAGCATCAACAGGCTGTCAAAGTGATCCCTTATCCTTCCTTAACCTCACTTATCCTCTTTGGTCGAGTTTCCTCTCTTCTCTTCACTAAGTTACCTTCTCATCCCATCAGATAACTTCCCCAAGTAGTTACTGTGGTTAAAATAAAGTTACCACAGTAAAACTCTAAAGTTACTGTCTCAGCCTCCTTGGTCTTCATCTCAATACTCCCCCTCAAGCTTGACCATGTAGAACAAGTCAAGCTTGGAAACCATGAAGACCTCCCTCGTTAAAAACCTCACCAAGTAAAACCCTTGGGATAAAACCTTGATGAGGGAAAAAGAGTGGAGACTCCATGGTTAAGGGCTCAGCTCCTAGGAGTCAGATCAATGAGTCCAAGCCTTGACAGTATGGACTCCATTGTCTCCAATCTCGCTGCCTTAGTAAACACATCTGCAAGCTGATCTTCACTTCTTGTATAACATGGCAGAATCACTCCTAAGATGATCATCTGCCTCACCTTATGACAATCCACCTCTATGTGCTTTGTTCTCTCATGAAACACTGAATTGGAGGCAATGTGGATAGCTGCTTGATTGTCACAATGCATTGTCATAGGTGTGGCCTGCTCGATCTCCAAGTGCTTCAAGATCCCCTTGATCCACACCAACTCATTTGTAAGCTTCAACATAGCTCTATAACAGCTTCAGCACTTGAACAGGAGATGACCTTCTGCTTCTTACTCTTCCAAGTAACCAGATTCCCTCCAATGAATGTACAATACCTAGTAGTTGATCTCCTGTCCACTCTATCTCCTGCCCAATCAGCATCACAATACCCAACCACTTCTGTACTGCCATTGCAACCCATCCAAACTCCTTGTCCATGTGAGCCACTCAAATACCTCAGTATCCTATCAACCATCTTCCAGTGATGTACCTTTGGCGCCTGCATATGTTGGCTCACTTGATTCACAGCAAAGCATATATCAGGTCTGGTGATAGTCAAGTAGATCAGCTTACCCACCATCCTCCTATACAGCTTAGCATCCTCAAACAACTGGTTCTCTTCAACCTCCCCCTCACGCAAGACCTTATACCCTTCCTCAAGAGGTGTCTTAGCTATCTTCCCTCCAGCATACTTCATCTCTTCTCCCCAAGTCTTTAATATCAAACACAGACTTGAGAAACTCTTTGGTGGCTTTAATCCCAGCCTTATCACTCCCTGTGATAATCAAATCATCCACATACACCAAAAATCACTATGATCCCTGATGGTCCAACCAGTGTGAAGAGTGTATGATCTAGTTCAGACTTCCTGAACCCTCTCCCATTGAGAGTTGTACTAAGCTTTCTGTACCAAGCTCTAGGAGACTGCTTCAGCCCATATATAGCCTTCTTCAATCTCAAAACATTCCCTGGCTTTACTAGATGCTCAAGACCAGGAGGTGGATGCATGTATACTTCATCTTCAAGTTCACCTTGCAAGAAAGCATTCTTCACATCCATTTGCCACAAATCCCACTCCAAGTTTGTTGCAATAGATAACACAATTCGAATTGTGTGAAGCTTGGCCACTGGTGCAAAAGTATCAATGTAATCTTCCATAAGTCTGTGTAAATCCTCTTGCAACCAGCCTAGTCTTGCGCCTATCTATCTCCCCATTTGCAAGGTACTTGATGGTGAAGATCCATCTGCTTGAAACTGCCTTCTTCCCTTTAGGTAACTCACTCTCATACCAAGTATCATTCCTGATCATTGCATCCCTTTCATCTCCTACTGAATCTCTCCAAACCTTGTGCTTCATAGCTTCTTCATAAGATCTTGGTATCTCATTCTCATCCAAGTTACACATAAACACCATGTGCTCTTCTGGAAACTCTGCAAAGGAACACACGGCTTGAGAGGGATGCTCCACAGCCTGGGCATTGTAGTACACTCTCGTGTTTACCCAGTTGGAAGGATCCCTCCTTATCCTTGTGCTCCTCCGCAAGGTCTCAACCTGTTCTTCAGCCTGAACATTCTCTTGTGCTTCCTCTCTTAAACCAGTAGGTTCTCCCTGCTCATTTCCACCTGACTGAGCTTCACTCTCTACTTCCTGTGTGTCCTCCTGATCATGCTGACCTGAATCCTCTTGGTTATGCTCCTGCTCCCCTGATTCAGATCCATTCCCCCTCTCATGATCAAGAGGGGGTTGTTCCTCCAGCTTCTCCAGTTTGATTAGAAGGTCCGGTTCTTCCTGGTTCCTGATCTTGGGATAATCCTATCCCTAGCCTCTCCAACAACACTCTCAATGTTGTTGCCTTCTCTGATGGAGCTCGGGACAGATCCTCTAGGTCTTCCCATTTCTTCTCCTCATAATACCCTTTAGACTCAACAAACTTCACTTCTCTAGATACCATAACCCTCCTAGTTATTGGATCATAACATTTGTAGCCTTTCTGAGTGATTGAGTACCCAATGAACATAGCTTTAGTACTCTTTGCTTCTAGCTTGTTCCTTCTTTCTCTCGGGAATCATCACATAACATAAGCACCCAAAGACTCTCAAATGATCAATGTGTGGCTTGGCCTTGTTCAATACTTCAAAGGGAGACAGTTTCTTCAAGACACGGGTTGGCACTCTATTGATGAGATAGCAAGCAGTCTGAACAGCATCACTCCAAAACCTCTTAGGGACATTCATGTGGAACATGATTGATCTCGCAACCTCCATCAAATGTCTGTTCTTCCTCTCAGCCACCCCATTTTGTTGTGGTGTGTAAGGACAGCTAGTTTGTTGCACAATCCCATGCTTTGCAAGATGACTCTTGAAAGCATTGCTAGTGTATTCTCCTCCATTATCAGACCTCAGAATCCTCACAGTGGCATTGTACTGATTAGTAACATATGCTTGGAAGTTCATGAAGGCTTCTAGGACTCTGTCTTTGGAGGGAATCATGGTGATCCATGTGTACTTGGACTTCTCATCAATGAAAGTCACAAAGTACTTATGGCTGTCTCTAGACATACAGGAAGCTGTCCACACGTCTGAATGCACCAGATCAAAGCAATTCTCATATCTGGTTTCTGATGTTGGGAAGACAGTCCTACAGTGCTTTCCAAGTATACAAGCTTCACACTCCAAGTGATTGAACGCCATACTTGGTAGAATCAGTTCAATTGCCTTGGCATGAGGATGTCCCAGCCTTGCATGCCATGTGAGATTATCACACCTATCCGTTGTGCTGCTTAAACACACAGACTCCACAGGACTAGGCGCCTCAGTTGTTTGGAGATGATAGAGCTGATGCTTGCTGTCTCCTCTGCCAATAACCCTTCCAGTCTTCAAATCCTGGAACTCAACTTCATTTGGTCTGAAAACCACTTGACAATCCAGATCAACTGTAGCCTTCTTAACTGAGATTAGATTGGATGTAAACTGAGGTAGGTAGAAGGCAGTGGAGTTCTTCTCAAACAGCTTGAGGTTTCCCACTCCTTCTATGGGATCCTGGTACCATTGGCTATCATGACACTCCTGTTGCTGCTTTAACCTCACTGATTAGTCTCTTGTCACTGATCATGTGGTGTGTTGCTCCAGAGTCAATGATGATGTATGAACTTTAGAGAATCTGAGTTTGATAAAGGAAAGAAAGGGATTAAGAAGTTTAGAGATGATTTAGAACGAATTAGCTAAGAGTTTAGTGTAGAATCATGATTGAGAGTCTTTGAATCTAAGAAAGTGTTTTTGTGTCAAGAACTGTCTGATTATCATTAATGAAGAGATTACAATATATAGGAGAAGATACAAGGGTTTTCCTCAAAGGTAAAGTAAGCAAAGCATGTGAAGTCAAGGATGGGATAAGCGCCTAATTCAAACTAAGCCAATGGAGACTCCACATGTGTGGGATGAATGATAAGGTTGCTTTCCCTTTCCAGCGGTATACAGCCTGTCAAGCCGCGGCCTTATCCTTCTCTCAACGGTCTGATCAAGTGCTGGTAACTCTCCATAGTTACCATCACCATTTTCACAAGTAACCATCCTGAATAGTGAAGAGTGTTACCCAAGACTTGTACGGCCACTCCTCCTCATGTACGGAGTGTACGGATTGTACGGACTAAGCCTCCTCAATTCCTTCCTTCCTAATGCTTCACTACTTCATACCCTTCCTCCCTTCATTACTCATCACTCCATTTCATGATCTCATCTCAAAATGATCTCATCTCAACACTCCCCCTCAAGCTTAGCTTTGTGAAGTCTAAGCTTGGATAGCCATGAGATCTTCCTCATTAAAAACCTTACCAAAGAAACCCATTGGGACAAAACTTTGATAAGGGAAAAAGAGTAAAAAGACCTCATAGCTAAGGGCTTAGCTCCTTCTCGTGAGATCAATGAGTCCTAGCCGGCTATGAATGGACTCAATGTCTTCTTTCTGCCTTGCTGCTGTGAAACATCTGCTAGCTGATCTTCACTTCTTGTGTAACATGGTAAGATGACTCCAAGAAGTATCATCTGCCTCACCTTGTGACAATCTACCTCAATGTGCTTGGTTCTCTCATGGAAGACTGAGTTGGTGGCAATGTGTATAGCAGCCTGGTTTGTCGCAATGCATTGTCATTGGAGTGGATTGAGTAATCTCCAAGTGCTTCAGTATCCCTTTGATCCACACAAGCTCATTAGTCAGCTTCAGCATAGCTCGGTATTCAGCTTCAGCACTTGAGCATGAGACCACCTTCTGCTTCTTACTCTTCAAGTTACCAAGTTCCCTCCAATGAATGTGCAGTAGCCAGTTGTGGACCTTCTATCTGCTCTATCTCCTGCCAATCCGCATCACAGTAGCCCACAACTTCAGTACTCCCATTACACCCCATCCACACTCCTTGATCCGCTGAGCCATTGAGATACATCAAGATCCGGTTCACCATTCCCCAATGATGTTCTTTTGGAACTTGCATATGCTGGCTTACCTGGTTCACAGCAAAACAAATATCAGGACGTGTGATGGTTAGGTATATAAGCTTACCCACTAGCTTTCTATAAAGCTTTGCATCCTGGATGGTGGACTGTCTTCAATCTCCCCCTCACGGGAACCTTGTATCCATCTTCCAAGGGAGTCTTGGCTGTCTTTCCATCAAGCTTACCTGCATCTTTCAACAGATCAAGTGTATACTTTCTTTGGGATAGAAACAACCCTTCCTTGGATCTACATATCTCAATCCCAAGGAAGTATTTCATCTCTCCCAAGTCTTTAATCTCAAAAACAGATTTAAGAAATCTCTTTGGTGGCTTGTATCTCTTCTTTATCACTACCTGTTATAATGATGTCATCTACATATACAAGTAGAAAACGACAATACCTGAAGGTGTGTTGAGTGTGAAGAGAGTATGATCAAGCTCTGACTTCCTAAAGCCTCTTCCATTCAGAGTTGTGCTCAATTGTTGTACATGCCTTGGTGATTGTTTCAGACCATAGATAGCTTTCTTTAGTCTGAGAACATTCCCTTTCTTCACCAAGTGCTCTAGACCAGGAGGAGGTAACATATACACTTCATCTTCTAGTTCTCCTTGAAGGAATGCATTCTTTACATCCATTTGCCACAACCCCACTCAAGATTTACCGCAAGTGATAGGACAATCCTGATGGTATGTAGCTTAGCAACTGGTGCAAATGTGTCTATATAATCCTCTCCATATGTTTGAGTAAATCCTCTTGCAACCAACCGAGTCTTCTTTCTATCAATCTGTCCATTTGCTAGGTACTTGATTGTGAAGATCCATCTACTAGACACTGCTCTCTTCCCTTTAGGTAACTCACTCTCATACCAAGTGTCATTCTTGATCATTGCATTGGATTCAGCTCCTACTGATTCCCTCCATTCTTGTCCTTCATGGCTTCCTCATATGACTTCGGTACATGGCTCTCATCTAAGCTACCATAGGCACAATGCTTCTGGATAATGAGCAAAGGAACACACAGCTTTAGAGGGATGTTCCACAGCCTGGGCATTGAGTACAC